>NW_025401063.1:15969489-16077969 GCF_015345945.1 Tribolium madens | reverse complement strand
AAATTTTGGAAATTTTTATTCTTGATAAAATATCACATCTTTAAAGTACTTTATCGTTCATCAATTAGTTTTTCCAAAAAATTAAAAGTTTAAGCGAAAAACGTTATTTGACTGAAAATGGTGAAAATATTGAAAGCCTTAAAAATAATGATTTGTATAAATATTTAGGTTTCAAACAGTCAAATAAAATATCACATAGTAATATTAAAGAAACACTGGTACATAGTTTCAAAATGAAGTCTAAACAATTGCTTAAAATTCAATTAAATTCAAAAAAATCTTATAGAAGCTATAAATACATTTGCAATACCAGTATTAGTATATTCGTTTGGAGTGATTAAATGGACAAAAACAGATTTTAATTACATTAATATCAAAATCAGAACACTGTTTACTCAGTTTAGAAAACACCATCCAAAATCGTCCATTGAAAGATTTTCATTATCAAGAGAAAGTGGAGGGCGTGGTTTTTTAAATTTACTTAATTTATATTGTAGACAAATTTTTTCACTTAGGAAATATTTCTTAGATCAGAGTAATAATAATATTTTGATCAGGGCTATTTGTTTGAGTGATGAGTATTTGTGTTTTTTTACTTTTATACGTTAGAGATTATCTTACAAAGAACCGATTCATCAATAAAATTAACTTGGAAGAGTTTGAAATACCATAATTTCGATTATAAAGTTTGGGGTAGAATTTAAACCTGAGATTATCAAATTACAAATACATAAATTTATTTAAGAAATGTATTTTGCAAGTATACAGTATGTTCCCGGATACCGTTTACAAGAGGAAAAAAAAATACCTTTGATTTTACGCCAAAACTGCAAAGGAAAAACATTTTTAGCTTGATTTGACTTTTAAGGTTCTTTATCTACAGCTTTTAAAAATCAAAATTGTAGGACCAGTTTTAAATGCCAGAATTTTTTAATAAACTGAATTTTACCAATTTCTATCAAGTTATTTCTTTTATAATCAAAATTTTGAACTTAATAATACATTTTATAATAGCCAGTCAAAAGGAAACAAATTTTTACCTTTGGTTTTACGCCAAAAAAGGAAACGAAATATTTTTTTTTTCTATAGCAGATGTTAAACTATTTCTTTATAAACTCTTTTGAGTAGATAAAGTAACAGCAAGGGTTGTTTTTGCTTTATCTGAAACGAGCAAATCTGTAGTTAAAACTTCATTATTCTGACTCAGTAGAAAGAAAAGTTAATTTTTTTCTTACTTTTAAACTTGTAATAATAATCTTTCTTTGCTTTTCAAGTCCCATCACATTGGCGATTTAATTTTTTTGACAACGTTGTCACTTTGACAATTAATTAATTAATTGCATGATTGTTTTTGTTAAAAATGACTGTTTTTTTAGAAGCTGTTTTTTTGACTTGCCATTTATTAAAATTATATTTTTTACAAACATTTTTGTTATTTAGCTTGCGTTAACTCAAAACGACATCGTTGTCAAAAAAATAAAACGCTAATGTGGGATTTAAAACGCAGAGAAAAAATTACAATAGATTACACGACTTTTATACCCTAAATTTCTTATAGATTTTGAGGCAAAAAAACTATTTAAAAAAGTCCACCACGTTACGTTTAAGAAATAATTATGTAATTAACAAAAATACAAAAACCGCTAAAGAACAAATTAAAAATGAGTTAGTAAAATAACTCAGTTATTATACTTTTTTGGATCAGTTTTCTTTATAACAATCCAACAGTAATCTACTAACATATTTTCATCCCAAAAACCTTCGTGTCGATCTTTGAAAACCCTTCAGATCTTGATTAAAACGCTCGTCTTGTTTGTCTCTCATGCTCCTTAAATTTTTAGAAAAGAAGTTCAAATGCGAGTGAAATGTTTTTAAGACCTATTTAGACCCATATGGTAATAATTTTGCAATAATTCAGCAACAATTTGAATTTAAATAAATGTTAAATCGGAGGCACTGGTGCAGAAAGCAGGAAAATTATCGTCTGTAACAAAAAAACTGTGACGTGATAGAAAAATTTAACAATTATTTTTGTTTAATTAAAGGTAAGTTAACATAAAAATAATAATTCGATTAAAGGTTGAATTGTTTGTAGACTATAGTGTTATTAATTATTACAAGCTCAAAATCAAGAGAAAAATTAAATTTTCTTTCCAATGAGTGAAAATAATGAACTTTTAAAATTACAGACTTACCGGTTTGAGGTGAAGCAAAAAATGTTTTTTTTGCAATGTTAGCGTAAAATAAAAAAATCCGGGGACATACTGTATAATATAAGTTATTATTATTATAATGGCATTAAATTTACCACTTTGGGTTTTTTGCTTTGTTTAGAAGTAATAAAAATAAATATAAAAAACGGAAGAAACTAGCTTTTTGTTAATAAAATTAAAAGTAAATCACAAAAATTTTGTTAAGGTAATGAAATACATGGGCATGCATTTTTTTCTCTAAAATTTGCTTAGTGTCATTTTGCAAATTATTATAATCACCATTTAATAATCTCTACTCATTGAAGAAATTTTCAGAAAAAGACCGTTTTGAAGAAACGTGTATCCTCGAATCCGGACCAACTTCCTAAATAAGGGTCTTTCGACATATTACCTGCTCCCCAACTAGTTAGTCGGAGACAAGACTTTATCAGAAAAATTTGAAAAATAAGAAAAAATACGATTTTTTCACCAACTTACCGGTTGCAGATTCTCCGCTATGGTCAGAACTGACTTTTAATTCAACAAATTCGGCCGGTTCGGAATACTCAATTTCTTGTTCCGCTGGCCGTTTCGCCTGACCCGTTTTCGATCCCGGTTTATGTTCTGGATTTTTTTTAGGAGCACTACGTTTTTTGTTTTGTCGTTTCGGCGAACTTTTTACCGGTTTTGGTTTGGGATCTTTCTTTGTTTTACTGGCCGGCTTTTCCCGATTTACTTTCCGTTTCCGCTGTTTCTTTTTCTTCGTTCCGTCACATTCTTCCCCGCTTTCGTGGCTATGCCGAGGCTATGAGAAAAAATCACTAAAGGAAGAATAATCGCAAAATAATTACTTACTTCCTCCCCAGTGTGACTTTCTTTATTGGGTGATGCACCTGGTTTAGTTGGACTCGAATCGGAGCGTTTCCTTTGTGTAGCACTTAAGCGAATCGTGTGGTCTTTTTCTGGATTTGTGAGAAATGAAACTATAGCAGGTCGCAAACTCTTTCCAGTATTAATAAAAATTTTGCCTTGAATAAACTAAAATCTCTTAATTAGTTATTTTATTTGGTAATAACACAGGCCGACAAAAAAAAGTCATGTCGTGACAACTTGACAAATTATATATCATTTTGTTCGTCTCAGTGAGACAAATCAAATGCACTAAAAAAAATTCCAAAAAGTCCACACACTTTGAACTAAATAATTTTTTTCTAATTTAAATGAATTTAAAATACTTTAACTTTAAAAAATCATTACTCAATAACTATTAGGCCGATTTCCTTCAAATAAAGGGATGGACTTGCCCTTTAGAATGATATGAAATTTGAAATTGAATATTGGCAAACTTTTCTTCGAACACTGTTCGAAGAAGTTCGAAGTAAATCGAAATAATCTAAGAAAAACCCTACTAGTAATTTTTTCTTCGTCATCATCGTGTAGCGAATCTTTTTATTAGTAAGAATCCAAGTTTTTAAAATAATATACCGAGTAGTTTTTAAGATATGATTTTTTGAAGTTAAGGTTTGCTATTCGAGTATTGCGCCATATAAGAGAAATGCATGTTAATCTTACTTAAAATTGCATTTTTATAAAAGTATTTGTTTTAAGACTCTTCTTTTGCGTAAAAATGGTCAATTGCACNGAGAAATGCATGTTAATCTTACTTAAAATTGCATTTTTATAAAAGTATTTGTTTTAAGACTCTTCTTTTGCGTAAAAATGGTCAATTGCACCTTCTTTGCTCTAATTACAATAAACAAAAACTGTTTGTTTACTTAAAACAAATAAAGAGTACCTGCCTACTAATTAAAGCAAATAAAGAGTTTTTTTGTTGTAAAAATGACCACTGATCATTGAGCAAAGAGGATCTAAAATTTTAAGGCACGAGCCTTAAGTATAAGGGCAAATCTTTTTCAAATCAAATCACTTTTCATTCAGATTTCGACTTGTTCACTTTGTTCTAGCTTTCTGAACTTTTTTTGAAAATGTTTTCTGCAAATGCTTTTTCAACATTTTCGAGTGATGTTAAATGCAATAAGTCACCTGATTTATTTTGTTGGTACATTCTACGATTAGCTTCAGTTAGCTTGTGGTGATAACAGTTGCACACGAAGCAACTGACTTATTGCATTCAACATCAGTAGAAAGTGATAAAAAAGCATTTGCTGAGAACATTTTCAAAAAAAAGTTCAGAAAGCTAGAACAAAGTGAACAAGTTGGAATCTGAATGGAAAGTGATTTAATTTGAAAAAGATTTGTTCATATATTTAAAGTTACTGCTTTAAACTTCTAGATCCTTTTTCAGTGATCATTTTTAGAACAAAAAAACTCTTTATTTGCTTTAATTAGTAGTTTGCTGTAAGTAGAAAAACAGTTTTTTGTTTATTCTAATGAGAACAAAGAAGGTGCAATTGACCATTTTTAAGCAAAAGAAGAGTCTTAAAACAAATACTTTTATAAAAATGCAATTTTAAGTAAGATTAACATGCATTTCTCCTATATGCCTGAATAGCAAACCTTAACTTCAAAAAATCATCTTAAAAACTACTCGGTATATTGTATTAAAAATTTGGATTCTTACTAATAAAAAGATGCTCTACACGATGGTGACAAAGAAAAAAAAAATACTTGTAGGTTTTTTCTTAGATTACTTCGATTTACTTCGAACTTCTTCGAACACTGTTCGAAGAAAAGTTTGTCAATATTCAATTTCAAATTTCATATCATTCTAAAGGGCAAGTCCATCCCTTTATTTGAAGGAAATCGGCCTAATAGTTATTGAGTAATGATTTTTTTAAAGTTAAAGTATTTTAAATTCATTTAAATTAGAAAAAAATTAATTAGTTCAAAGTGTGTGGACTTTTTGAATTTTTTTAGTGCATTTGATTTGTCTCACTGAGACGAACAAAATGATATAAAATTTGTCAAGTTGTCACTACATGACTTTTTTTCTGTCGCCTTGTGTAATCAAACCTTTAATCCACAATTTTTGCAATGTTGTGACCTTGTTTTAAATTGCAGATTTTCATCATTGTGACAAGAACAAATACAACTAGATCCTCCATAAGGATCATCCATGTCTGGTAATACCACAGTTTCACAAATCTCAGAATCTGGGGGTCTTGCCAATTCTTTCGACCAATCAATGACCTCGTGGGGCCTCCCTGTTAAACTACATTTTTTTTTAAATTAAAATCGACTCATTTTTTAAATACTTACAGTTTAGGAGGCCTCTCATATGGGAAAATTTGCAAAAACCAATCAGTTAACGCCGCATTGCCTTTAAATAAAGGCAAAACTGTGCTCTTAATATTTTCCATTGTTAGGTCAGAATTTTCCGTCAAGTCACTAATACATTTGATAACTTTTTTTAACTGTGAGGGTTGATCTTTGAAATAAGTGTGCAACTTGTTCACAAATCTATGCATATCTTTCATTAGAAAATAAGGCATAAGCTGGCCCACCTTCTTAGCTTGTATTTCAGTGAGAAACAGAAGAAATTCGTCTGACAACTCTTTATATTTAGGAAAAAGAATTGATTGTACATTTTTGTAAAGATCCACAAACTGGCCGCTGTTTTCATCATAATGACTCAAAATATTAATAAGTTGCTTAAAATCGTCCAAACTTAATGTTTGATGGAGTTTATCAAAAAACGATTCCGCAAAACCTGAAACACTTTTACACAATTTTATTTACACAAGAGCGATACATTACTTTCTTCTTTTTGAAGCTCTGTTTCGGGATTATCTGGTGTTGCCATCACAATGTTAGCGATGAATTCTCGTCGCATTTTCGCCCGTTTTTTCTCAGCACCTGATGGTTCTTTCTTTGTCACACTTTTAACAGTTGAGCTAGCAATCATTAGCTCATTAATATCATCTGGATTATCCTAAAAACAGAGTGAAAACCACACAAATGATAAAAATTACGCAACAAACCTTTGTATCGGAGCTGGTAGCATGTCTTGTGGAATCCGGTTTCTGAAATTCTATACTAAAACTGGTGATGTTTTCAAAGGACAAATTCTGTCGAACTGGAGCTTTTTCACTAGAGTTTGTACTATTTTCTTTTGAGTTCGTTTCTGGTTCAGGAGTGTTTTTTATGGGGGTGCCCCCCAAACTTGGCATATCAGGCAGCATTGTTAGTTTATTAATCACAGTTTTGTCACCACTTAATACTTCCACTGAAGACTGTCTCTTTTTCGGTGCTCTACGTCGTGTTTTTCGTACCAATAAAGGAGGAAGCGGCCCGTTTGGTTGTAATTTTCTCTTCGAAATTATTTTCTTTGAAAAATTTAAATAACGCGACGCGGACGTTTTTGTAGTTGCAGGACACAGTTGCACCGGTGGATTTACAACTATTATTTGATTATTATTTTCGTTAGTATTGTATTCGATCGGTTTTTCTTGCTAAAATTGTGCATAAATAAAAAAATTGTAGGTTAAATATTGACATTTGTTGTTATTGCCATTACTTCAAATTCTCATTAGTAATAATGATTAGTACCGGCTACCACCACAAGTAGCGCCACAAGCAACTCAACATTTTTAAGTTTTTTGCTAATTTGCGTTTATTAACGTCTCTCAGTAGGAGTCGTTTATGGCTATCTATAAAAGCACACTCATATTTTATTTATTATTATTATGTTGTAACACTAATAACTAATAATTTGTAAATTTTATTTTTAATGACAGACGGCAGAATTGATTCAAAAAATCAGGTAGTTGCCGAGTGTCACCAACCGATACCAACTAACACAAAATTCTCTAGACAAAATTTTTTTTTTTGAATTAAAATAAAAAAAGGGGGCGCAAATTAGAAAAAATAGCATAAAATACTCATTTTATAATGGCATTGGCGCACTCATCCCAAAAAAACTTGTTCTTTAATATACTATTAAAACAAACCTTATAATTTGGATAGATGTACTGTCGCCACAAAAGGGGAAGAGACTCCGGACTTTTCTTACAAGGAGGGCACAAATTATTGACATCTACAGGAACCACATAATGTACAGTAGGTGGTGCCTTTTTGTGAGTGTAGAAAAACTTGATTGGATTTGATTCATCATCCATTTGCTTTATCTTCCTAATGTGTATTAGAATTTTCTGTGGGGGCACATGAGGCATTAAGAATTTATTTATGAGGAAACAAACATGATCCATATTAATTTTCTTGCGTTTATTTAAATGATGTGGATCTTGTTTCATGAACGGAATTGCCTGCTCCAAAAATAAGGCAATCAAACTAAAAAACAAAAAAAAAATAATAAGTAAATTTACAACAATAAAAAAGTTACTTTTCCTCTCCAGAAGTAAAATAATATTTTCTTCGATTTGTAACATGAAACGATCTAAATGGAATTCTTGGAAGTAAATCAGGATAAATAAAAACTTCACTATTTGAGACAGTTTTGAGTAATAAGGGTGGAAATGTTACAACGTATTCAGTCCCAGCTTTTCTAGCTGCTATTCTAAAATCAACAAAATTAAAACAAAAACCTCAAATAATACAACTTACGATTCAAAAAGAACTTTGTCAACATATCTAAAATAAAAATTACAATCATTACATAAACCTTAAAATCAAAAACCTTACTTTTTGCATTCTTTCACTTCATTGTTTTTACTTGCGAATAATTTTTCCCAATCATCTATCAATTTTAATGCAGGTTCTAAATTAATTACGTGGTAAATGGAAGCAGTTTTGCCGTCTGTTTCCGCTTTTAAGTCAAACTAAAATATTGCGATGAAAAAAGCAAACTTTTCACCGATTTTAACTCACAAGCATTTCTTTGACTTTTCCTGCCAAGTCGGAAAATTCAGGGTGTTCGTAACTCAGTAAAAAATTCTGTGTCAGCATTTGAATGTGCTGTCTCATCTGTTGGGCTAAAATGGGTATTTGGCTTTTTTTGATTGAAATATCTGCCTCATTTTCATAATCAGATTCTGAATTGGTTTTCTGCTGCTCAGGAATTGTGGTTACATCTTCAGAATTTGTTTTACTTAATTCATTCGATTCATAATTGTCGGCGAATTCAAATAATTCAGTCATTAGTTGGTTGAATTCTTTTCGCGAAATGGTTACAGCTCGATCAGCCCGCAATTCCTCTGTATCCACTGAAAGAATATTTCAGTTTGAAATTTTTGATTTTTCAACTGACCTTCATCAATTTCTTCATCTGCAAGTATGTTATATTCAGGATCATGGTCTTCATCTTCAGCAGTCTTAGTGACTTCATCTAAAGGTCTTGTGAATGTTTTCAAAAATTCTTTCCATTCGTCATCATCACAATCCATATCATACATGTCAGTAGTGATATCAGGAGGTATAAAAGCTTCTTCAATCACTTCCAAAGGGGTGTGACTGAGACTTAACTTTGACCTTGTCCTACGGGCAATGTTTGCTTCCTCTGCCTCATCTCTTACAGTCCCTTGAGATGTGTCCAATTGGCTATCAAAAGAAGTATTTTTAGTTGGAGTTTCAGGAACATATTCATCTCCAGATGACTCTTCTTGTAAATCTTCAGTAAATAATTTTTGAACTGCAGACACTTTTTTCGGTGGTTCGTTCCATGGAATGGCTGGAGCATTTGTTGATAACAATTGCCTTAAAAAAACATTACTTTTGCATTTAAAAAACCCTACAACTCACTTTGTTTTAGCCCTGGTAAATTTAGGCTCATACACTGGAACAATTTCTTCATTTTGATCAAGATTTTCAACTTGTCTGACCAAAGCCAGAACGTGTTCATTGGTCACAACTTCTTTTATGATGTTTTTAACATTATTTGCTGTTAAATTCGCTTTTGCAGCTTTCTCTTCCAAATTCTCTTCCAAATCTTTTTCAACACACTCAATTATCTTTTTATCTTTCTCGTTCAGTTCTTTCTTCATCCTCTTTTTCGGTCGGGGGCTTTCAACAATTTGTAATCCGTCGTCCGAATTTTCGGCCTCTGAGTTGCACTCCATTTTACACATATAAACGCCGTTAAAAAAACACTAAAATCTCTAATTGAAACGATATTTTAAATAAACTTGAAACGTTTTTCCACTTTTTGAAATTAATAACATAACCTCAAACTTTGATCACTTCAAAATATCCCTGAAGTTTGCTCAAACAACATGGCGGCAACTTAAAATTTAAGCATTTAAAACATAATAAAATTATGTTCTGTATTTTTGACTGGTATATTAACTAATGCTGTTTATTTATTTTTTCTAATTTGCGTTTATTTTACGTTTATTAATGCCTCTCAGTGGCTATATTCCTTTTCATATTAATGTGCATCGAAGTAGTCGTTGAAAGGGATCATTTTAAGGTGGCAAACATGCGAAAATTCAAACAATCCTAACTTCAATCTTTCTTAAAAAATATTTTTTCAAATAAATGTGTACCTCATGTAGCAAAAAATAATTAAAATTAACAACGTAATTAACATAGAGTAGCAAACTTTAAAGATTTTTGTTATTATTGATGTGATTAAATTTGTTCTGAATGACATTAATGACACTTTTTGTGTAAATAGGCCTTTAACTTAAAGATTTATTTAGACTTGTACAACCTACTTGATGCATATTAATATGAAAAAAAGTATATCTATAAAAGCACACTGTACTTTAATGGATTTAGGGTTATTTAGTATTTGTATGCCGCATCTGACTTGTCAGCTAACAAATTTTGCGTTGTTGCTTCGGCAATTTCGCGAATTTCGGGCGAAGTGCAAACTAAATTCTGTTGGCTCATATTTTATTTATTATTATATGTTGTAACACTAATAACTAATAATTTATAAATTTTATTTTTAAAGACAGACGGCAGAATTAATTCAAAAAATCAGGTGGGCGCCGAGCGTAACCAACCGATACCAACTAACACAAAATTCTCTAGACGACAAAAATATATTTTTTTATATAATAAAATAAGAAAAAAGGGAGCGCAAATTAAAAAATAGCATAAAATACTCGTTTTATAATGGCATTCATCCTTATAAAACTTGTTCTTTAATATACTATAGTGATAATATTATTGTTCATAATTTTTTAGTTGCTCATTTTAGTTTTTACCTTATTTTTAAGAAAAGTGTTGGTAGACTTGCGTGAACGTCAAAAAATTTATAAATGGCGTTAGTGACATGACAGCTGTAAAACGAAAACAAACTTGTAGAGTAATTTATGCGTAATAAGCGTGATTAGCAAAAAAATGGTTTATTTTTACGTTAATTGAAATAGTATGAAATAAAAAAATGGCTTCAGTGAAAGTAGCAGTAAGAGTAAGGCCCTTTAACCAAAGGTAATAAAAAAATAGAATAACATGGTTGGATGCACATAACAAAGAGCAATGAACTTATTGCATTTTTATATTTTAGGGAACTTGACATGGATGCAAAATTAATTATTCAAATGAACGGAAAGACCACAGGAATATTAAATTGCAAGGTAGTTTGAAAAATTAATTATGGTCATTTTCTTGCTCATTTTTTAAGGCAAATGCACGAGATGAAAACATTAGATACAAGGAATTCACTTTTGATCATTCATATTGGTCCCACGACGAGAATTCACCAAATTTCGCATCCCAAGAACGGGTTTATAGTGACTTAGGGACAGAAGTCGTGGATTGTGCTTTTCAAGGATATAACGCTTGCGTTTTTGCTTATGGGCAAACCGGGAGTGGAAAAACCTTTACCATGATGGGATCTCCAGTAAGGCTTCTATCAGAACTTGAAAAGTGAAATAAAATTTGCTTCTTCAGGATAACCAAGGTTTAATTCCCAAAATTTGTAAATCTTTATTTGATAGAATGGCAGAGAATTCAAAACGGGGCACTACTCATAGGGTACAAGTGAGTTACCTTGAAATTTACCAAGAACGTGTGGCTGATTTGTTACGAGGGCGCGATAATTCGTCTTTGAAGGTTAGGGAACACCCCAAAAAGGGGCCGTACGTTCAGGGCTTAACAACTTGTCTCGTCACTAATTATGGACACATTCAGGAATGCATGAATAGGTAAAAAAATGTCTTTATTTGCTATTTTTTAATTAATAATTTTAGAGGTAATTCGCATAGGACAACAGCTGCAACCAATATGAATGATGTAAGCAGTCGTAGCCACGCTATTTTTACTATAACTTTTGTACAAGCTGGCTATTGCGATGGTGTACCTAGTGAAACAGTTTCAAAGGTATTTTTTGCTATGTACAGGGTGTTTGGTCCAAGTGGCCCCGGCCGATAACACGTAAACTTACTTTTTTTCAAATAATACTATTCATTCCGGACTTTCTTAGTAAATACATCAAATTTTTTTGGCACATCCGGTGTAGCCAGAAATGCTACCAAATTTTTCAAATGGAACATTTATGTTTTTTTGCTCGAAACAATAATAATTGGCATGAAAAATATGGTAAACCACTGTTTATTACATTTTACTTTACATAATGCACTCAAAAAACAATTTAAATTTTAGAATTTTATTAGTAAATTTTGCAACGTAGGATTTTACTTGTCAAGATATTCATGCAAAAAGTAATATGCCCTTAAGGGGATTCTACCCGAAGTCTTATGGGAATTACAATCTATACTCGATCTAAAATATATCGGAAACTAACTGGAATTTTTGCTTTTTTTTAAATTAAAGATATGTGTTATATGCAGGGGCTCAATTTTTGCTTTTTCCAAAAAAGGTAGTTATTAAATTTTTATCGAATTAAATGTAATTTTTTTTCTTTAATTTGTTTTAAATTCAGCCCCTATAAAATAATGTAAATAAGTAGTACGCAAAATATATCTTCAAAATATTGAAGAATGTAAAAATGCCATCGAATCGGATTAATAATTTTTATAACTTTTATCTCTTATAAGTTCTCTCTTTTCACTGTGGTTCGACCGAGGTAAAGGAACCCATCATAATAATCGTTTACCACAACTGGCAATAATGCCACAATTACGAAATTATATGTATTTACTTTATCGTTGAGGTTTTAACACAATTTTTACATCAGTAGGTATCTTTCTAAGGTAATAAATAAAATTAAAAATAATTATGAAAAATGTAGTAAGTACTTTTTTTTTGCTCATGTCGATTTTGTCAGATAAAAATCTTTATTTTTATAACAGGCAATTTTCAATATTGAGTGACGACGTTATCATGACATTTTTAAGAATTGTGAATGAAAAAACAATTTTTTTACGAAATCAATTGTACAAAAACTTGTAAATTAGTTTCCTGCTTATTGTCAAGATGTCAATAAATTGCACTAAATCTGATCATGACTTAATTTTGTCCGACAATAATAAATTTTTGAAAAAAATATTTTGTTTTATAGTGGTTTATAAAAATAAGGTAACTGGGTGAAAATTAGTTCAGGTGGGTCCAGTTGTGAGGGAAACACGGGATGTTTGTCAGAAGAGAAAGAAGTCATAATTTGCAAAAAATGTAGATATTATTGTCACAACTGAAATGTGGTTTTACAACAATCAGAACGTTTTAACAATTATATTAATAATATTAATATTAATTTAATAATAATTGCATATTTAGATAAACAAACAATCCAGAGAAAACAATTACAATACAGTGCGATCAAAAAGTCTTTCTAAGACGTAGGTGTCCTAATTGAGGACGTATGTCGCATGACATTTCGTATGTTAGCTAGATGTCAAAAAGTTATTTAATAGTTTTATGTTTTCAAAAAATTTCCCAACATTAATAATGGAGCAGAAATCTAAAAATTGTTTAAAAAAAATGACAAATTGTCAAAATAATGTTTATGTAGCTATAAAATACGATTTGATTGACAGCGTGTTTTATGGAATACACTTCTCTTGCCATTTTGTCAACTTTAATATTATTTTGACAAATGCTTCATAATAATTTCTGAATTTAGTAAACTTTCTAATTTAATATTAAAATTATAACAACACGAATTTTAATAGTTCCTTAAAAATCTCGGACTATTACATTTACGCACCCTAATGGTCGCTCGACTACGACTTTAATTTTAAATTCGAATTTGTTTAGGGCTGAAATAAATATAAAATAAAAACAAAATCAAATTTAAAAATGTGTAAAAATCCAAGAACCAGATGTCGCTCAGATTAATTAATTTTTTTTTTTTTGTAATAACTTCGGAACCATTTATTACTTATTATTATTATTTTCTCGCGAAACTATCAATTTTCTTGACAAAAAAAATTATAGGTGTACAATGGCTATAAAATTGCTATTCTAAAAAAAATTGAATATCAATTAATTGTTTATACTTACGAGATAACATTTTTTTAAATGGAAATCTACCACAATTTTTTTCTAGACAATGAGCTTGTTACAAGAATTCTTGCTGTGCATTTTTTTTTTGTAAACAAGACTTTTTGTTAAAAAAATGTTTGACGTACAAGTATTAATTTTTTTTTTTTTGATAAACTACTCGTTTTTTTTTTAAATAAATTGATGAATGTTTAAAGGTTGTAAAAAAGCTATGCCAAGATATTTTTTATTTTAATTAATTGTTTAAACGTACCACCCCTGGGCTGGTGGAAGAAAGTTTTGACAAAAGATAAAGTTTATAATTTTTTTAACATAAATTGTAACGTTTTTAATAAATATTTTTGTACATTTATAAAATGCATGAACATATCTTTGTAAAACAATAAATAAAAAATTGTTTTATTTAAGAAAAAAATATTAATAGTATGGTAATCTCAAAGGTTTAAACAATTTTTCTCTTTAACATATTTTGTAATCAGATCTTTTTTCTTAGACTGTCTAATTTTTAACTTGAACTGAAATTTTTAATTAGAAATTTGTGATTTGCCATAGTTCCTAAAATATGTACGAAGTTGACAAAATATGCATTTTTTAATTGGTCTATTTTAATCAAAAAACATCAGTTATGCATAGAAAACTAATTTTGTTGATATACCTCTTAATAACAAATATGCATTTTGCATATAATTCAAGCCTTATTTATGAATAACCATGTATAATGTAACAAGAAAAATCAGTGTAATTTAAATAGATATCGCTGTATAATTATTGTAGTGCGGAAAAAACATTAAAAACAAGTGTAATTTGTTCTTAACAAATGGGGAGTTTTACTATTTTTTGGGAAAAATGTTCATCTTTCCGCCACTGTAACTCGTTAACCACTAAACTTACAAAAAAATGTTGATACAAAAAATGTGAGAAATTTTGTCTTCTTTAACTTTCATCTGAACACTTTTGCCGTAGAATCAACCGCTGCGGAGTTATTTTGGAAAAACAAATTTTTTTGTATTTTTCATCCAAATTCTAAGATTTAAGATGTTTTCTGGTTGCATTGTGTTACTCAAAATGTAATAAATTGTGGTTACCGTATTTTTCATGCCAGTTATTATTGTTTCGAGCAAAAAACATAGTTTGAAAAACTAAATTTGGTAGTATTTCCGGCAACACCGGATGTGCTAAAAAAATGATACATTTAAAAGTCAAGAATGAATATTATTACTTAAATATTTACTTTTTGAAAAAAAGAAGTAAGTTTAGGTGTTATCAGCCGGGGCGACTTGGACCGAACACCCTGTATTTTCGATTTTTTTTTATTTAGGTGTGTTTCTAGATCCATCTAGTAGATTTAGCAGGTAGTGAAAGAGCCGACGCGACTGGCGCAACCGGTCAGAGATTAAAAGAAGGGGCCCACATTAATAAATCTCTTGTGACTCTTGGTTCTGTGATATCGGCTTTGGCTGAATTATCAGTGGAAAATAGTGGCCAAAGAAAATCATTTTTTATACCATATCGAGATTCTGTACTCACTTGGCTCTTAAAAGATAGCTTAGGTGGTAATTCTAAAACTATAATGATAGCAACAATTAGTCCTGCTGGTATTTTGTTTAATGTTTTTTTATTTGATAATAAACTGATGAGTATTTTTAGATTGCAATTATGGTGAAACTTTGAGTACACTAAGATACGCAAATCGCGCTAAGAATATTATTAATAAACCGACTGTTAATGAAGATCCTAACGTTAAATTAATTAGGGAATTACGAGATGAGATTAGTAAATTAAAAGCGCTTATGTTTAGTGAGCAAAGGTCGGATATGTTGGCACAACTGCATGAAAAAGAAGCTAGAGAAAAAGTACGTTGGAGTTAAAATTGGAAAATATTTTTATTGTGAATTTAAGGAATTGACAGAGGAGTGGGCTGGTAAATGGCGAGAAGCTCAAGCTATTCTCAAGGAACAAAGGGCATTGGGGTTGCGTAAAGCAGGTCCTGGGGTTGTTTTAGACTCAGACAGGCCACATCTAGTGGCAATTGATGACGATCCTCTTAGTACAGGTGTAACCTTATACCATCTCAAGGAGGGAAAAACTACAATTGGAACGGAAGATTCTGACGTAAAACAGGATATAGAACTAAAAGGGGCCGGTATGGAGCCCCAACATTGTACAATAAGTTTTGAAAATGGTATCGCAACACTTACCCCAAATCCGGGTGCTTATGTCATGTTGAATAATGTGCTTATTGAGGCTCCTGCTAGACTTTCCCAAGGTTGCATTATTTTCCTCGGAAAAGCTCACGTCTTTCGGTATGGATTTAATTAATATTAGTTTTGTTTGAAAATCGTTTTTTTTTTTTTTTTGTAGTTTTAATGACCCTGCCGAAGCTGCAGAATTGCGTAAAGGCGAACGCACTTATAATTTGTCGCGTTTGAGTTTATTGAGTTGGTCAACTCCTGATTTGGCTGTGTCTATGGAGAATTTGCAACCGTGAGTGTGTAAAATGAATAAAATTAATTTTTCCTACGACCATATACGAAAGTCGATCATAACGCACAATTACATATGCGCGAAAATTTGCAATATCGTACCAGGTCAGAAACCTGTGCGATTTATTTTCGCGCTGTGTGTTAGAAATCTAACGCACAATTCACACTCAAATGTTTTGTATTTTTTCATTTAACGTATTTTTTTTTTGTATCCATTATAAAAAATAAATCGTTATTCAACGTATTTTTGTATCCATTATAAAAAATAAATTCTTATGAAAAAAAATATGTTTGTAAGAAAAAAATTATTTATGGTCGTAGGAAAAATAGTGTACAAAACTTGCAGGAAAGTGTCTAACGCACTCGCGGTATTGCCTACACTCGGCTAATGCCTCGTGCGCATCTTTCCCGCTTGTGCGTTATTTATCACTTTCCGTACTCGTTATGTAATATACATTTAACATTTTGGTTTTTAACAGAAGTCAAGATGATGAAAAAAGTGAAATAGAGATTCAAAGACTTAATTTAGAAAAGGAAAAAGAGGTGTTTGAGAAGGAACAAGAAGCGTTTGAGAGGAAACGAAAAACTTTAGAAGAGGCTCAAGCGAAATTAGAGGCCGAGAAAGCATTGATGCATCAAGAACATGCTCGTCAGGTGTGTATCACAGACTAATAAAGTATAAAGACGGTTAAAGCCTATACAAGGTGCGCCAGAACTCGCGCCCCAGAGAAAAATTTCAAATAACATAAGATACCAGGAACATGAAAGAAATGTTTAAAAAATTCTATCTGTCAAAAAATTTTGACATTTATTTTTTGACATTTGACATTTTTTTATGTCTATTTAATGATACTGATGATCTTGTATATGTTTTTTACAATTATTTAGTAAAGGGACAAAAATTTTGACAATAAAAGCCACAAATGACATTGAACAAAGTTACAATTTAGGATACAGCTTCCTTGTTTCCTCTTTTAATAGCCTATAGCAAAAAAACTTGAAAAATTATTTTTCCAACAGAAATAAATAAAGGCAAAATGCAAAATTTAAACTCTCATAACTTCGAAATTTTCATAGATAAAATTTTTTTAACATTTTTTCCTGGTATCTTACCTTATATGGCATTTTTCTCTGGGGCGCGAGTTCAAAAAGAAAAAAACGAAGATGAATAAACAAGAAACAATCTAATATAAAATGGGAAATAAAACAACAACAAACATAAAATTAACTAGAACCGGGTATATTTCGGAAGATGTTCAATCGCCTTTGATACTTTTTTGCACTAATTTCGTCTTGAAATTTTCTCTAGACATCTTGTAATTTTTTTGTAATTATTAATTTTACAGTAATATTTATAATATCATTTTGAAGTGCACTTTTGTGTGCGGCACAAGTGATCCAGTTGAAATTTACTGCTTTTTAAAGAACAATTTTAAGTTTATGTGTTATGTTGTCAACTCGACGAATTTGTCTATATAAAATATAACAGCATCAAAAATTTCAGCAACACAAAAGCATAAATCTTTGCTGGTTTATTGTAGTCTCAGTTTCTTGTTGTCGTATGTAAAGTGAAAATATGACATTGATCTAACTTTTCTGTTATTAGATTATTTATGCAATTATCACAGTGTAATTTTTTTCTTAATTTTCGAGTCAAAAAAACACAAACATTAAAAATCATATTCATCAGAAAAAGCCTCGTTTTTATGCCGCACAAGTTAATAGTTCGTTTGAATTATCTGGAACATGTGGAAGAGGTATTGGTTCATTTTCTATTAGAAATTCTCTCAAATTATCTAAGATCTTGCCTTCATCTCCTTCACAATTTTCGGAGCAATTTTTATTCGAAATCAAATTATTTAAAATACTCGTTTTAAACTAAACAGTCTGGATTAATGTTGCCAGATCCATGTTGTCTAATTATTCCAAATAAATTTTCAATTGGGTCTTGATTGAGCATTTGTATTCGTAAAAATTTGAATCCTTCTTTGCAACAATTAAAAAGAATTTTTATGGCTTCAATATTATTAAGCCATCTACATTTGAATGGCATATCTTCTTTATCTGGCCACTTTCTTCATGTAAAATTTCCAACTTCTAATTTTAGTTTTGATTGATTCCCAAAAGCTCCAATGACAAGATGTAGATGTTAATGCTCGTCTCAAAGGTGTATCACATTTTTCATTTTTAAAAGACGATAAAGATAACATTCTCTAATTTTGCGTAATGTTTGAAAGCGCCTATTTTTGTCATATTCATAAGCTTTCCTTAAAAACAAAAATTTCGCTTTTCTCGTCTCTTCAAAAAAAATTGTGTACTTCAGCAATGAATTGCGAGAGGATTTTAACAAATGTCGTAAAAACTGACAATTTGTTGGGAATTCATAAAAAATATGGTTTTGAAATGTCCATTTAAAGAATTAATCGCTTTTACATTTGTCGTCACACTGTACAAGCCACTTTTAAATCAATATTTTGTAGTGCCAAAATAACTTCTGAGATTAAAAGCTTTAACTTTTCACTTTTTGTTGTATCTTTTATGAAATAGTCCTTTTGAATATGTCAAGTTTGTACTGAGGGCAATTTCATCAAACATCACTTTACAAACTTTATCTTTATTATTAATTTTTGTCACTCTTTTTCGAAGTTTTTCAAATAAAAATTGTTTAGGGTTGATTTTGAAGGTAAACTCAAAAAACGTCGCAAAAATCTGTATGGCTTTGGTCCCTACTTGTATAACGCTAAAGCAAAAACTTTATTTTTAATGGATCAGGATGGATTCAGTTTTCTTAATATTTCTAATCTGAGATTTTATAAACTCCATTCCTACAGAATTGAAATTGGACTCTAAATTATCAATTAATTGATCTTGTGTTAATTTTTTTAATTTTCTTAACACACTCTTCGAATCTTGCAACAACGACTTCAATTTTGAATTTTTTTTTGTTTTTTCTGTCAATAAAATAAATTTTTCGTTCTTTATGTTTAAGTTCACTGACTGTACTGGATTTTAAAATACTATTTGCAATTATTGATGGACCTTTATCTAAAATTTTGGTAGAATTTTTCGAAACTTCGATAACCGTTGCTACATTTTCACAAAATTCATTTTGTCTCTCATTAATACTTGTGCATGATGAACGACACATTCATGTAGTCTATTTTTTTTAATACTTAAATAACTGTGATTAAAATGGTCTTCACAAATAAATACATTTTTTAAATTTTGAAAGTTTTCGTTAACTTCACTTCTTATAGCATCTAAAAAAATGTTTGCTTTTAATAGCGCCGAGCTTGTATTTTGATGTGTAGTTCCGAAAGACTCATTTCTGTTTTGTTTTCCCCATTACATAAATAAACTAAGAAAATAAATATTTTTAGACTTTGTCGAGACAACAATTATGACCTACCACAAAGCTAATATTATATTAGAACAATTGTTATTATGTTTAAAAACAAAAAAGGCAGTTACTGCAAAAATAAATACAGTTTTAAAATTTTTGAAAGAGTTTATTAATTATTTTTGACTTTTTAATTTATCCGCTTTACGATAATTGCCGAAATAAAAATTACGAAAAAACCGACTACTTAGTTTGATTTATGATTTATATAGGTTTTAACCGTCTTTATACTTTATTGGTTTGTGGTGTGTATCAAATTACAGTTTTCTGTAATTTCTAAATCGTCCATAGACTCGTCGCTTGCAGGAAGATTGGCATCATTTAACACTCGAGCAAAAACAACGCGAATTTCAATTAAAGGAGAAAGAAAAGGAATTAATAGCACGAAGAGAGGAATTGGAACGTGAACGGCATAAAATCTGGGGCGAAGTGAGCAAAAATCGTTTTTTGAATTTTTTTATTTTATTTTGATTTTTTTCTTAGATAAACCACGAATTTGAACAATTGCAAGATTTTAAGTCTAATGTTGTCATTAAATTGAATAATGCTTGCCAGTTTATTACGTCACATGCCAATGATTTTACCTTTCCTAATCCTCAAATTAAAAAAATGTTTCAGGTATTTTTTAGTTTTATTTTATTTCAATTAAAATTACGGTTGTGATGAGTAACAAAATTAAACAATTGTTTTCAGGAATTAGTACTGAAAAGTGAGAACAACTCATTGACTGATGCCGAGTCTGATATTCTAATTGATGCTTTAAATAATGTTAAGGGCCCTTCACTTATTCAGGAGTTAGTTATTCAACATGTACGTAATTTTTAATGGGGGAACAAATTTAAAAAAAATTTTTTAGAGAAAAGAATTAGCCGAGCTTCAAGCTGAATTAAATAAACGAGTTGATGCACTCTCGGAACAACGAAAGACTGTAGAAATACTCGATAAAAAATTACTAGATTTAGTTGATCAGCAAGCATCACTTGATATTAATCCAGAAGATCTTGTCGATCTTAAGCAATCTTTAGCTTCACGCACGAAAGAAGAGCTTGATAAAATTGAGAAGAAGAAGCAAGGGTTTGTATTTTCATGTTTTTTTTCCGTTATCACTTACTTAAATTGTGTAGATTGAAATTGAATTTGAAAAAAATTAATTCTGTTGACGAACCAAATTCTTGCGAAACCAACTATACCAGTAGTTTAGAAAAAGGCAGTACTTTGAGCAGCGACACTTATCATACCGCTGCAAGTGTTTGTTCACCTGTTTTAAACAATTTAGATTGTCTTATGAGCGACAGTGGGGTCGAATTACGACCCTCGCCACAAATTCAAGACGAAAGCGATTTATCAAGTAACGAGGAATACAAGGTGAATCATTTATTAATCTTTATCTTATCTAATTTTTTGTTTTATGAAATAGGTGATTAGTGATTCGCAATCGACAAGTTCGATTGAGAATCATTCACCTGTCATTCGAAAAAAACGGAAAGATATCGAAGTGTTGCGAAGATTGAGTCAGAAAATCTTACAACAAAAACAAAGTATTTTGCGGAGCTTGGATTCGGGATACGCGAAGGCTCAAATCGATTCGCAAATTGCGGTGAGTTGAGGTTTGGATTCCCAAGCATGTTTTTGTGTAGGTTTTACAGGAATTACAAAGGCAATATATGGCGATCAAGTGTGGAACTACTTCGGTTTTGTCTCCTGCAACCGAACATCCGTTGCAGGATGTGGATAGTGCGAGTCCAAGTCCGGTTAAACCGTTTCATACCGGGTCTACTTCAGCATTGTATTCGCCGAATTTACAGGTACAGTGAATTGAATGGTTTATTTTTGCACGCGATTTTGAGAAAAAGAAAAACATGTGTCATGATATAGTTGGTACAGATTTGTACCAAATGCAGTTAACATTGTTGATTGCATGCATTTTTTTTTAAATAATTGGGTGACCTCAGCTTTGTTAGTTTTAAGGGGAAGAAGGGACTGAGAATTTTATTCACCTCTCGTTATTTATATTAGAAATAACTCTACTTTGAGAAAAAGGACGCTTCCATCGAATTGAAAATACACTTTATTGCATAAAATACAGTTTTATTAAAAAGTGGAAAAAGTTTTAAAAATATAGCAATTTTATGTGTTGTGTTGAGTGACACAAAGTTTTATTTCAACAATCTAAACAAATAAAAACTATCAGTGATTTTTTGTATTGAAAAAATTTTGTACAAATTGTTTACTTGTGCTTTTTTACTGTTGGATAAGTTCAAAATTTTCTTCAGTATGAAAGTTGTTCTATAACAACTTAACAAGTTATAAAAAAGATATGAAAATGATTTTATTTCTTTTGGAAATCTAATTTTCCATGTTTTGCTGTAGGCTATTAGAAGAAGAAACAAAGAAGCTGTACTCAGAATTGTAATTTATGTTTAACGTTCTTTGTGGTTTTTATTGGCAAAGTATTTGTATCTTTATTGACTAAATATGAAATAGTATATTAAGCATCAAGAACGGTAAGGATATTTTACTGATCGAAGACAATTATTATTGTCTGAGATCGGTAAGTCTTTAACGTTCGTGATACTTATGACATTTTTTGTGCGATTGATTTTCGTTAGTTTTTTTTTAATTGAATTGAATTTGGTCAAGACTGAAAAATCGGGAAAGTCATATTTTTTAAAAACTCAGTAAAACTTGATGAAAATAATTATTGAAAATCTCTGAAATTGAAACTTTTGATCACTAACTACATCGGAAGAGATTTGCTTCATTTTCAAACTTCAGTAGTAGAAAAATTCAAAACTTAGCAACCGTTCTAATTTTTATTATTGAAATTATAATTACTTATTAAAAATTTTTGAAAAACTAGAATTATAAAATTAGGAAAACAAGTTTTAATAAAAATAAAATAAAGCCAGTTTTTAGAAAACAAAAAAAATTTAAGTAACATTCAAATATAAAATTGGAAAACTCAAACCTCTTAATTTTTTATTTGTAGAAGTGAACTTATTAATTATTCACAATAAAAAAAAAAACAGAAAAAAATCGCAACTAAATTTTTATTTGAAATAACTCGCTTTTTCAGAAACAGATTTTAAAAATAATAAAACAAAAATGATAATTTGGATGTTTGACACTTTCATTTTTCTTGACGAAGTCAAATACAAATTGAATTTTGGAGAGGACTAAATGAAAAACAATTTAATTTAAATCAAATTTTGGAACTAATTATAAAATATCTAAAAAATGCTTACCGATGAGTTTAGGATAGCAACGAGTAAATACAACTTACTGTCTTGGAAACAGACGTAGTAAACAATCGAATAGAGTTTAATCGTGCAAAAAAACATACAGGGTTATTCATAAATATGAAGCAATATTTGAACCTCAAAAATGAGCTATAAAATGATGTTAATTTTAATAGTAACTCGTGTCCTATCTCTACTGATAAGAATTTTACAGCCCTCGGAATGTGGGTATGAAAATTTGATTTTTTTGTAATAACTTTGGAACTATTTGACCAAATATTATAAAATTTGGAATAGTTACTTGCCACAACATACCTTTTAAACTAGTAATTACGAAAACCGGATACATCTACTCAATTTCCGGTTCCAGCAATTGTAGGTCATATGTGTTTTTTCGTTTTTTTGGCCTCCTAAGATTATTTTTTTTTTTGTCAAAACAATAGAGTAATCAATTTTGAATAAAAAACGCATAATCTTTAATACCTTTAAAATGGACCATTTAAAGATGATAAAAAATTAGTGTTAAGAGGAAAAAAAAAAACGGAAAAACACAGAAAATGTAATCTGCAACTGCTGAAATCGGAAATTGAGTAGATGTATTCGTAGATGTTTTCGTAATTTTATAATATTTGGTCAAATGGTTCCAAAGTTATTACAAAAAAAATAAATTTCCATTTCAAGGGCTGTAAAGTTCTTATCAATAGAGATCGGACACGAATTATTATTTAAATTAAAATCATTTTATAGCTTATTTTTGAGGTTCAAATATTGCTTCATATTTATGAATAACCCTGTAGGTACAAGATCATCGGTATCAATAAATAGACATAAAAAATGTCATACATATGCCAAAAAATAAATGCCAAAATTTTGAACACATTTTTTCGAATTCTTGATATTTTATCTTATACAGGGACATTTTTTATTAGTATACATAGTATAAAGTAAAATCGTTTTCCTAAGACCTACTAAAGATTTTATCGCTTTTAAGTTAAATGCGGTATTGTTTGCTAATAATAAACCAGAAAGTAAACAAATCATAAATTAGTGGAAGCCACCCGGACCCAGAAACCAAGGAAACAGGTCAGTTTTTAACAGGGCCGGATTACTTACTTTCTTTTTTTCGTCTAAAATACTTGAAGTGTTTTAATCGTTTTTGATGTAGTTTTTATTAAAGTCAAGTATTTTAAGAAATTTAAAAAAGCCAGGTGGTTATTAACAAGCTATTACTAAATAAGGCTGGTTTTTTTAATACCACTACTTTGGTTTTAAATACGGCCCTGTTTTATTCTAGTGGATGCAGCAACACTTGCAAAGGAACGTGCCATTTATGGAGGGTTACAAATTCAAGACATTGTTTATACTGTGGCATAAAATTTTTAGTAGGTTTTATGAAAACGATTTTACTATACATAACCGGGTCAATTTCATAGGGTAGGCAACCAACATTTCAAGCTTCAAGCATTCAAAGGTAAAATTTTGTGTCAAGTTTGTCAAGTGTCAGTCTTGAAACTTAAAGCGCAGCTTTAAAAAGTTAATACCATTTGTAGTACCATGTACACCAAAGTAGGTCGGGAGATATGGTGTCCTCGCATGGCCCCCACAGTCGCCAGACTTGGCACCTAACGATTTTTTTCTTTGGGGATATGTATTTAAAAACAAAAATTTATACTAATGTTCCAATGCAAAATGTAGAAGAGCTGAAAGAACGTATTCCTACAGAATGTAATAATATAGATCCTGAATTTATCAGGAATGCAGTGGCGGGGTTTTCAAAATCGCTTAAGTTATTGTTAGAACTGCAAGGAAAGCATTTTGAACACTTGCTTTAATTATTTAATATTGTTCTTGTTTTGATGGGTTTTAATTTTTTTATTTTAATTACATTTACTTTGTTGTTTTTTAAAGTTTGTCTTTTATTTATCGATATTAGAGCCTTTGTAATATTGGTTGCCTATGTCTAGACTAACGGCTAATCGTAATATTGAAATTGACAGTTTTTTTTAAATGTATACATAGGGCTGGCTATGTACACTAATAAAAAATGCCCCTGTATATTTACTTGACATTTTTTACTGGGACACGAGTTCTGAAACACCCTGTATTTAAAAAAAATATTAAAAATGCCTAGTTATTATCAAAAAGTGGTAGATATTATATAAAAATCGATTTACTTGAGAATTTTAGTAATTTTTTATTTAATTTTTTTACGTTACATACAGGGCGAGTCATATATAATAAAGACCCTAACCGACTTTCAGACGCAACCCAAAATACATTATGAGATACTACTATGCGTTAATTGATGTTCTGTTTAAAAATTTTCAAAGATATAAACATAGTTACCTTTGACAATTTTTATAAATTTGAATCCTACGGAGTACCTTTGATGGTACAAATTCAGCCACAACATTTTGTAGCATTCCCCATTTGTCAAGATCATATCAATTTTTTCGTCGTTTGAGTACTTTTTCAAGGGGAAAAAATGTGGAATTGATGACACTGTCAAATTTAACTAATGACATGTCAACAAGTACCTACTTTGATTTGAATTCAATAAACTACAGATTTGTCAACAATAAATTACCACCTAGGATTTGTATTTTTAGGAAAATTACGTTTTTCATGTTGTTTGTAACTAGAATTTTAAGAAGTAATTTTGAATGCCTAGGGTTGGTTACCCCTTGTTGTTGACGGTTGACGTTTTGTGTCAACCTGCTGTCAACTATCAATTGAGTTATCTACACAAGCTGACAGGTGACTTAACCTAAATTTTGACACTAGTTACGATATCTTTTGTTTGTCACTACACACCAACCTAACCAAATTTATGGCAACCTATTCACGAATATCCCTAAATCCTAGACAGTAATTTCTTGTTGATACGATAACAAATTTTTCAAACGTACAAAAAGCAAAGTTGGCTGTGAGAATGTATTTTGGGTTGCGTCTAAAAATCGGTCAGGTTCTTTATTACAAGTGACTCAGCCTGTATGTCTGCCAAATATCTAATAAGATACCTAATTTGGTATAAAGTGTTATGTCTTTTTCTTATTTGTGTGACTTAAAAAAAGCTAAAAACACGAAAAAAGCAAAATCCTTTTTATTAGTATAATTCTGAATTCTGAATAACTCCTTGAGTCACAACCTTGATTTTTTTTATTGTCACTGTTATAATTTTAAGAAAAAGTGACAGTATTTTTATAGAATTGCACTAAAATTCTGCACTAAAATATATTTTTTAAACGCACAACCAATAATAAGATGTTAAAAGTTTGACTCGATTTTTTGACAGGTCCAAAGCCATAGACTGTCCTCATACAACTACAACCTCCACCGATCGATGCCTTCAATCGCTTCAGGTAAAAAACTACCCGTTTCCACAAATCAATCTCTCAAACTTAAATTTTAGAAGCCGATAATGACTCAGTCGTTACAATCAGCAGTTACTGTATTCGAGGTGCCGGTACGAAAACTCACTACGAGTACGAAGTTCGAATTTGTACATCAGACGAACGTTGGAGCATCCTTCGGCGTTACAGCCGTTTCAGAGACCTTCATATTGCAATGAAAGCACGATATGGTGAAAAAGTTGCATCGATTCCATTTCCGGCCAAACAACTTTTCGCAAACAGCGAAACTGTTGCTAAATCACGCAAACGACAATTGGAATTTTATTTACGAAGATTGATCGAAACGTGCAAAAATCTACCGGCGTGTCCTTTGGCATACGGTGGTCCAGTTACCAAAGCGGCCTTAATTAGTTTTTCACCGTTTTTCAGAAAGGGGGTTTTCGAGAATGGAAAATATGGGACTTCCTGAAACAGTTTTACGTCCAGTTTATTTATTCGTAGGATTAGAGAAATGGGCAATAGCTAATAGTGTATTATTTATTTTTATTTAACAACACGACAGGTTGTTGTGACACAATTAGGTAATAGAAGTGGTTGGGTCTTAAGCTTTAAAACACCAAAATTGTTTTGTCATAGTAGTAAACATAAAAAACGGGTTCATACATTTCCTGCAATAAATGGGTCAGTGAAGTTAACTTAGAATTTTTAAATATAAATAATACCATAATTTTGCACACTAAGTTTCGAATTTTGCACACCTATGATAGGTGCATCCTATGATTGAAACATATGTTTAAAAATTTTGTGTCAATTTTATTATTGAATTTTGCACAATTTTGCACACTTTTTATAAAATTTTGCACACCCTTACTTTACGAGTAATTACTAATTAAAAAAATTTTCAGTACCCCTAATTTAGCATAAACGCATAATTTTTATACAATGAAATCATTTAATTTTGCACATCTTTTACTTAATTTTGTTGGTCCATGAAAATGAAATGAAAAAAGATGGATTAAAAAGCAAAATCTCTAAGTACACGTTTCTATTTTAAATTGAAATAAGAGATCCTAATTAAACATAAAAAATACAAATTAACTCACAAAAGTAACAAAAAATTAAATAAATTTTTAATACTTTTTATTGTTACAAATTTAAACAGGATATAGAATATTCACTTTTATAACAAAAATTTTCTATGAACATATATCGAAAAATGCTACGCAAGGGGTGCGTTTTTTAATAGTTTTTTTTTTTTTTCAATATTCCCAAAATCATTTTAGAAAAAAAATTCAAAATTTGGTACATATGATAACTTTTACACACCTAAACAAGTACAAAAATAAAATGTTGAAATTTTTAATTAGGGGCTTCCTAAACTAGATGGGATTAGGGTACAAATTTACTCTAACTATTTTGTCTGTGGTTTCTTGCCACTTTCAGCAACAAAATTTCATATTTTTTCATAAAAAAAGGTCTTTTGTGTTTTTCCGATACAATTTACGGATTTTTAGTAAAAATCAGTGTAAAAATTTATGTTACAGACCATAAACAGCATAACAATTAAAAATTAAATTTGTTTTACCGTTTAGGACGCCCCTGATTAAAAATTTTGTTATTTGACATTTGTTTAGGTGTACATATAAAGGTACCAAATTTTGTAATTTTATCGATTCTGAATTATTAGGAAAAACCCTTTAAAAACGTACCTTTTTTAGGGGGTGTTGCTCACTTTCATAGCATTTTTCGAAACACTTTTGACTTAAAATTAAATATTCTATCAACTATTTAAATTTGTATCTATCAATAAAAATCAAACAGTGTATAATTAACACATGAAAAATTAATTCACAAAAATTTAAAATTAACTCACTAAAATAACAAAAAAACTAAATTTTTAACACTATATAAACCCCCTAATAGTCGGCACTGCATTTTTTTCTTCAAAAGTCATCTTTGGCGACGACTCGTGATAACTGATGATACTGATAATACGCTAGAGGTAATAAAAAATGCGTTATAACTATACAGCGTATCCCAAGTTTTAGGGCCGGCTCAAAAACAAATATTTCTAATTGATTAAAAAAAAAAATTTTTGCTAGAGCAAACGATAGAGGATTATACAGACTTCAATTGAGTGCTTTGATATTATTCAAAATTTTTAGCATATGACAGTGAGATCATAAAAACCAAATTTGAAAAAAAAATACTTAATTGGAATAATTTCTACATAAAAATTCCTTGATTTTTTTCTAGTAATAATTGTGAAAATAAAATAATGCAAAAGTTGATAGGTTTTGAGTAATTAACATTTTAATATTGAAAATCTGAAAGTTAATAATTTATGGTTGGGTTTGTGGTAATTGGTGATCAGGCCAGAATTTCTTAACAAAAGAACGTAATATTAAACTTACCTTTTGTAGAACCAGAAAATGTTGATAAAACGTATATAGTCTTTAAACATCCACTTCTTAAAAATTTATACTAAATACTTAAAAAAAATACGTCTTTACCTCTTACAGTCTACAAGAGATACTGTAAAAATAAATTTACAAATTTCGAACAGCTAAATATGAGTGGTCAACATTACCAAGAAATATTATTTTAAAGTACTCCTATGAAATCCTGATTTTGGGATTTTTAGTTTTTTAGTAAACAGAGTCATGCTGTTCTCTCTTATTTGTAGAAGTACTATAAGAGTAAATTCTCATGAAAGTAGTGCAATACTGCGAATTCCGTATAGGATTATGCTACGGTTTTTTTAATGGTAATTACTCGTAAAGACGAACTGTGCAAAATCGTGCAAAATTTAATGATTTTATTGGTATAAAAATTATGCGTTTACGCTAAATTGGGGGTGCTGAAATTAGTAATTGTGCAAAATTTAATAAAAAGTGTGCAAAACATAAAAAATTATGGTATTATTTATATTTAAGAATCCTTAAGTGGGGGTGCTAACTTCACTGACCCGCAATAAATGATAGAAAATATTAAGGTTAAGGCTTGAAGTAACTCAGATCAAATGAATTCTAATGTGATAATTGTTGTTAGTGTGATAAAATTGCAATTTCTCAAAAATGAGTATTATATGCTGTTGTTTCAGATTTGTTATTATATTTTTTTAATGTAAAGTCTTTTGTAACCAATAAAGTTTGAAAAACCTCAATTAATGTGGGGTAAGGTCAAGTTTAGTGTCCTTACTGTCCTGGTACGGGATCGCGTGCGCCCTTGCCACAAGATAAAATATTTGCGGATGTTTTATATCGACTAATATAACAAAATTCTCCAAGTCGAATTCCACCCCTAGTGGCTTTGTTTCACTGAATTTTCTTGTGTTTGAGATAACGAAGTGATTAATTGAAATAGGTGCACACGCAAAGTTTTGATTAAAACCCGCAATTCGATTGATTCAAGTGTTGCATTCACCCTTTCGTGCGCCAGGTAATTACATCGCACATACATTATGTGTTGCGTTGCTGGTTAAACCACCGCAAAATCGCTTGGAGTTTTTTGAAATTGTCAAAAATGTCGTTTCGAACTGAGGAATACTACAAGAGATTTATCGAGTTGCAAGAAAAACTCCGCAAAAGGTGAGTAAACACTCCTTTGTTTGTTTGTTTGTATTGTAGTTAAATTGGGTCAAACAATTTCAGCGAGGAGGAACGCCTCAAACTTGAAATGAAATTTAACGAAATGGTTCAAGTTACACGAGAGGAGTAAGTATAACAAGTTATTGCGAATTTAATGATTTTTGTTTTAAAGGGAGCAAATGCATTATCGGAAATTGAGGGCTAAATACACGCGGTTTTTGGAGGAAGACAGGCGGAGACAGGAACGAAATGAGCGCATTTTACGGAGTTTGGAAAGGATCGAAAGTCGGGTTGCGATGCTAGTGGCAAAAACTGAACGATTTAAGTTGTTGAGACAGCAGTACCAACATTTCTTGGACCGTATTTATCGCACAAAACAGGAGAAATTTGAAATTGAGAAGCCGAAAACTGATGATATTGTGCAAAGTTATATTCAGAATTTGTCGTCGAATAAATTGAGGGAAATGTTGAGGAAAGAGGAGAGGTTGGATTCGGAATTTTACCCTTTTGAGGGAGACTCTAGACCGAATTATGCAAATTCTATTGCTGATGATATCATGAGCTCGATTTATAGTAAACCTAGTAAAGGGGACGATTCGAAACGGCTCTCCAGGGAGTTTAATAATAATATTTGGAGTTTGTATGGTGTGAAAGAACCCGAATTTGCAAATAATGCTAAGAGTAGTACTGATGATGGATCTGATATTGATGAAATTCCATACAAGAGTGGTGTTAGTGACGCAGTGAAAAATTTTGTTAGAATGGGAAAAAGAGACAGTTTGGTTGAACAACAAACGAAAATTGGTGATTCGGTGCCGCGAGAAGAAACTGAACAAAAAATATCACTTGAAGAAATTGAAGAAAACATTAAGAAAGCGAATATGATTGATCATTTTGAAAGTCCAAGAGAAAAAGAAGATGTTTCAAAGTCCACAAGTAAATCAAGTAGTCATCTTCAACCCGAACAACAACAAGAAGAAATTGACAAAGTTGATCAAATTGATCAAGTTCGACCTGAACAACAAAACTATGAACAAAGAGAGGAAATTGTTGAAGAGAAAGAACCAGTACAAGTCGTTGAAAATGAACCAAAACAGTCTGTTGTTGATGAAAGTAAACAACAATACGATAATGAACAACCTATTCAAGCAATTCTTGAACAACACTATACTGATCAAGGTCAGTTTGATCAGCAACAAGAACAACAGTATGTCGATAAAGAACTTGAACTTGAAAAACAGCAGGACGAAAATAGTTCTTATCCAGTAGCTGAACAACAATATGATGAAAGTGGGCAACCAATCCCAACACAACAGTATGACGATCAAGACCCTTTTGTACAACAATACGAAAATGGTCAAGATATTCAAGAACAACAGTATAATGAAGGTGGACAACAATATGGTGACCAAGGACAATTTATGCAACAATATGACGAGAATGGACAACCTGTAGAACAGTACTATGAAAGTGGACAACCCATTCAACAATATGATACAAATGGACAACTTATACAACAAAACAATGAACAAGGTCAGTTTGTGCAACAGTATGGTGACAGTGGACAACCTGTACAACAGTACGATGAAAATGGACAACTTATACAACAATATGATRMAAATGGACAACTTATACAACAAAACAATGAWCAAGGTCAGTTTGTGCAACAGTACGGTGACAGTGGACAACCTGTACAACAGTACGATGAAAATGGACAACTTATACAACAATATGATGAAAATGGACAACTTATACAACAAAACAATGATCAAGGTCAGTTTGTGCAACAGTATGGTGACAGTGGACAACCTATTCAACAATATGATGAAAATGGACAACTTATACAAGAAAGCAATGAACAAGGTCAGTCTGTGCAACAATACGATGAGAGTGGACAACCTGTACAACAGTACGATGAACATGGACAACTTATACAACACAACAATGACCAAGGTCAGTTTATACAACAATACGATGAGAGTGGACAACAGTATGATGAATCCGGCCAGCCTTTGGAACAACCTATTCAACAGTACGATGAACAATATGGACAACAGTACGATCAACACGGTCAATATCTCCAGCAATATGACGAAAGTGGACAACCTATTCAACAGTACGATGAAAATGGACAACCTGTTCAACAATACGACGAAACTGGACAATATATGCAACAGTATGATGAAAACGGACAACCGATACAACAGTATGATGAAAATGCACAATACTATGCCGACCAAAGTAATGTACAATATGGCGAAAACGTTGAACAACAGCAGCCTATAGAAGAAGCAAAAGGAAACAATCAGGATATTCCATCAGAAGCGAAAAAAAGTAACATTTTGGAATTGTTAGATACTGACACTGAGAGTGTGAAACAGGAGTCGAAAGTTTCACACGATAGTGATTTTGATTTTAGTAATGAATAAATTTTAGTAGTTTAGTTGTAGAAATGTAATGACACTTGATTTAGGCCTGTGATTCATTTCTTTTTTTAATACAACACTAAAAATAATCGGTGTATGATTTTTTACTCCCTAAACTTGTGTCTAATTCGCCATTAAATTGAAGGTCATACAGTTCCAGAGAAAATTTATATTTTTAGTTTTTCATATTTATATTCACTCATTAAATTACCGCTGTCTGATTAATAGCCCTCGCTAAAAATAAATTGCATTTCCTTTCATTAGAAGCAATGAATGTGGTATGCAGGTATGGATAAATTATACCATTACCAACATCTTCCATCGTAATTAAGTATGTCATTGAGTAACAATAAGCACAATTACAATGCCCACCCGAATAATTAATTTCAATAAGCCGTATTTGTTTAAACTTAGTGGGTTTATTTTTAGTATTTGAACGAGATAAGTGCCCACCTACGTTTTCTCAACACATGTGCTTAAAAAATATTTAATCATTTCTGCTTTATGAGTTATCTATTCCGACGTATCGAAAGTACACACACATATCGTGAAAATCTTCCGCTGCGCGTTTGCTGGAGGCGTCCTTATGCGGTGCCAAAATCAATATTTCCTCCACGAACTTGTGTCGATGCAAACACGTACAGTGTGTGCTCTTTTTAATACATCTGACGTGGTTTTTTATATTAGTAAAAGACTGTTGAAGTGGGATTCTAGTGCCAGTTATGGCGGATTTGTACACCAATAATTTGAGCAAACCCAAGTGTTCTATGACTTTTTATTCAGATTTTGGAGATGGGGAGACTGAGTCTGATATTCTTCAACAAAGAGAAGGTGGGTATAATTAGTATTTTGATAGGTGTAGGTTATGTTTACTGAGACATTGGCTTTTAGGCCATAACCGGATAATAATTAATCACACTGTATTTCTTGTAAGAGGAAAAGTTACAATTATTACAATATTTATGATTTAAAATATAGTTTTGCTCGAATTTAATGAGTACCGACTTATTACGTGCAGTACTGATCATTTATTCATAAAATATTAATACTCATTGACTGGAACTAACAAATGAATAAATTTTACGCATATTTAATTTTTTAAATAATTAGAAATGTAAATATGAATAATTAGATCACAGATTTGAGACATCTTTAAACAAATTAGATCAAATTGTACAATGTAAAAATTGGCAAAAATAATTTGGAAAAGTCATTGATTGTAATTTATAATAAAACACTTATAATTTGACCTTGAATAATCGATTTGTTCTCATTTTTTAGAGTTGAGATTTATTTTTACGAGATATTGTTTTTAAGAAACATCAAAATATCTAAAAATAAAATGCTTATTTATTGTAACGAGTGGCTATTGTTTATATTTACAATCGACCTTAAAAATGCTGATGTTATTTTGTAGTGGCTACTTTCTTTGATGACCTCGTTTTTTAATGTGTCAAGAATTTTATTTTCAAAAAAATTGTTCGAAAAAAATTTTGGTTTGTCTTAATAACTTTTCCAAGACTATCGAAAAAAGGAAGATAAAACACTTAAACATATTTGCTCAAAATAGATACAGATAAGTAAAGATCATAAAAAAATTAAATCAAGGTGAATGAAATTTAATCATAGAAAAATTTAAAGAATTTTGTTTTAATAAATTCTAGGAATAATGAACAAAATATAATATGGAGAGCTGATCAGAAGCCAATCAATGTAAGTCAAGTAATGTGAAAAATTAGATAATGACACATTTTAAAAATTTGTTGTATAAAAAAAGCTTGCAAAGGTGAACAACAAAATCTTTATTGATACAGATTTGTCAACAAGAAATTACCAATCCCTGGTGACTTAACCTAAATTTTGACACTCGTTGCGATATCTTTTATTTGTCACCAAAAACTAACCTAACCAAATTTATGGCAACCTATTCACGAATATCCCTAAATCCTAAGGAGTAATTTCTTGTTGAAACGACAATAGGGTGGGTGCATCCATCGGAATTTTTGTGTTCTTTTTTACTTTTATACGTTGTAAACAAAGAAGCGATCCATCAATAAAATTAACTTGGAAAAGTTTGAAATGCCATAATTTCGATTATTAAGTTTGTGGTAGAATTTAAACCAGAGATAAATTCCCGCTTTACTACGTAACAATCCCAAAAGCACTGGCAAGTGGATTAATATGGCGGATGTTTAATCAAAACGTTTAAATGTACTCATTTTTTGCATCATAACTATTATTGTATACTTAGATATTAAAATAAACACCAAAATATAACCTTAAAACAGATCTACAATCTGCATTACTGACATTCAAACAGCCAATGAGCGCAAATCTGGATTATTACCTCACAGTAAATAAAACGCGCGCGTTTTGAATTTATTTCATTTTACGAGTTCTTAATATATTTTTTTGTACTAAGATTTAAAAAAATAAACAAAAACATGGGTCAATTATAATAATAAAGATTCAGAAAATGCAATAAAAAAGAATGTGCAACAACACCACTGATAAAAAAAGATACTTTAAAGTATACAGAATGATTTTGAAATATGTGCAAATATTTTAACGGGCGATAGTAAAGCTCAAAAAAGCAAAAATAACTCAACTTGTCTTATCCGAATGTTTATAGTTTCTGACATACAGGGGTGCGCCAGAACTCGCGCCCCAGAGAAAATTTTCAAGTAAGGTAAGATACCAGGAACATGAAAAAAATGTTTAAAAAATTCTATCTGTCAAAAAATTTTACGATTATTTTTTGACATTTGACATTTTTTTATATCTATTTAATGATACTGATGATCGTGTATATGTTTTTTTACAGTTATTTAGTAAACGGACAAAAATTTTACCAATAAAAGCCACAAATAACATTGAACAGAGTTACAATTTAACATACAGCTTCCTTGTTTCCTCTTTTAATAGCCTATAGCAAAAAAACTTTGAAAATTATTTTTCCAACAGGAATAAATAGAGTCAAAATGCAAAATTTAAACTCTCATAATTTCGAAATTTTTATAGATAATTTTTTTTTAAACATTTTTTCCATGTCTTATTTTCCATATCTTACTTGAAATTTTTCTCTGAGGTGCGAGTTCTGGCGCACCCTGTAATAAAATAAATAAAAAATTAATAATCAACTAACATAAAGAACATAACATGAAGAAAAGTTAATAAGAAGATAAAATAATAAAAAATTCATGGATTAATATCCGATTTATAATTTTGAGCAGTTTAATAATTATGCAAATATTTACATGGTTTTAAATGGTTTAAAAATGTACAGGTTAGAAAAATTGGTCTCAGTTGTCAAGCAATCACATATTCATGAAGTGAAAGGCATTATTTATTTTTGTTTTAATTTAAAAAGAAGCTGAGTCGTCTTAGTGATATTTTCAGTGAGATTGATCATTGAAATATCCTTAACTTTTACATCATTTAATAAATAAAATAATAATAATAACTATTTATTTATGTTTTTTTAATCGCAAAACACTTAAAAAAGCCGTTTATGTAATAGCAGATAATTTTATATGTGACAACCAAAGACTAATTAAAACAGAGCTTTGTAATAAGCAAATCTTATTATCCGGTTCTTGGGTCTGTCCTTGAATAATTTCTTGGTATTATTTCCAATTTCAAGATTTCCCAAAAATTAGAAAATGGTTGAATTTGTGTAAAAATTGATCATTAGTTTATAAAAAAAAAACATTACACAATGATTCGAAATCAATATTCAATTACTGAAATGATGTTTTTTAGTTAAAATCCAATTATAACTTTGATATAAAATTAGCAATGATTTTATTTTTCCGTTGTTGAAAATTGTTCAAAAAGTATGATTTGTGTACCAGGAGTTATTTTTTTAATTATGGAAATCTCATGACTAAGCTAATGATACAACAACAATTATGTTAATAAAAATTGGATAATCGATCAAGTTGTTCTAGACGCAAATCCACTCAACAAAACTTACCTTATATATCTCATCAAAACTAAAAACTACTTTTCCAACAGAAATAAATAGAGTCAAACCCTCATAACTTCGAAATTTTTATAGATAAAATTTTTTTAACATTATTTCCATGTTCCTGGTATCTTACCTTATATGACATTTTTCTCTGGGGCGCGAGTTCTGGCACACCCTGTATAGAGGCGTTGAAAATAATGCAATATAAATGAATTTTGAACATTTTGAGTACTTGAAATTGGGTGATATCTTCAACAACAAAAATTGATTCAAAATTTTTACCCTTTTATGATTTTTTAGATGAGGACACTTTTTACTGTGCCTGTTTTTGCTAGTTTTGACTATTTTTTTTTAAACAATGTTATAGATTTTGAAGAACTAACCTCAGAGATCATATTTGTTTACAATATGAGTTGGTGAAGTTCAAGGTTACGCCGCAAATTTAAATTTATTTGATGAACAACATCCTTTGTATCTCAAAAACACTACAAAAATTCGGATAGGGCAAGATGAGTTGTTTTGACTTCTTTTGAGTTCTACTGCACATACTTCAAAATCACCCTGTATACATGGTAACTTAGGTACATTTCCAACTAAAGGATTTAAGATTTGGGGTTGAGTTGAGTAGCCTTCGGCTAGCCTTTGCCCCACAGAATTTTTATTTGTTATTTTATTTATTTATTTATTTTCTAATAAGGGCCTATTATTATTAACAATACAGTGATGTCTTCTGAATCACATAAATCATTTTGAGAAAAATTGTGACTTACACTAATTGCTTTTTTTCAAATGACTTTTTTATAGGATTAAGAAAAAAACTGTTAAAGTTTGGTAGAGTTAGAGCTTTAAGTCAAAATTGTGTTAATTTTACAACATTCTTCATATTCAGTTGTTTTTAATTATTATCATTTTATTTTTATTTGTATTTTACTTAGGTAAAATATTGTTGTAAAAGTGTTAATTTACTTGTTGTTAACAATTGTTGACTTATATTATTTTAAAACAATGATTGCATTATCAAATATATTTATCGACTATTTAGTATCAAATAATTTATTGGTTTGTCTTTTAACTGTTGAAGCACATAAAATGATTACTGGGGACCGGAAGTACAGGAAGTTCATATCAAGTTTCAGTTGATTAATCCTCCCTGTATTTTAGTAATTTAAATTGTCATTTATGACAATTTTCAAACTGTCACGATACTGAATCTGAATTAATCGTTTTTTAAGTTAAAGTTGAGTGTTTCGTTCTTGAATTTCCTGGAAATGTAATACATTACTTTACAAAAAAAATCTGGGTTTTAATGAGTACCAGAGGCTTTCCTTCTCCAGATTCTCCACATAGCAGTAGTTCAAATTCTATCCAAGGTAGGAATAAACCTTATCGCATTATTTAAATACACCAATTGTGCTAATTAAACCATTATCACAACCTTGAGCAAAATTTATTGTGCTAAAACGTTTCGTACAAAATAAAATTGTTACTTAGTACAGCGCCTAGTACTCTTCCTAGTTTATTTTCGTCGTTAGAATTTATTGTTGGAAAATTGTGTTCGTATTTTTGGGTTGTACATGTGCCAGGCTGTTCGTGGTTTAGTTTTTATCGAATTGTTCGCTTGTAAAGGCACGAAACGAAAATGTGTTCTCGAGGTGTCAATTACCGAAATTCGGTCGATTTACAGGTGGTTAATGCACCGGCGTTTTTAAGGGTTAATTCGTTTGTGGATGAAGATAAACCAGCATCAGGTATTTGTTAAATAAACTCAATTGCAATCTAAAATAAAATCACTTATTTCGATGTAATTAATACTTAGATTAGATTGAAAGCAATACATTATGGAATTTTTTTAGTTATAATATGTAGATACGTAATATAAAGCCCTTGCGTGTTTGTTTTTTATTTAGTAGGGGCTGTAGGTAGGTAATCATTATGTTATCGGAGGTAATTTGATAGGTAGCTGCATGAAATAAAATTTCTGTCCTTAATTTTCCATCGAATAAAAAATATTCAAGGTTTCAAAGTATGTAAACTGAAAGATTTACTTTTTTTTTTATAAAATAAGGTGTTGTATTTTGCTACAATCTTCTAAAATAAGTTCTTAGGAAAATTCGACAAGTAATAGTATATTAGAAAACAAGTTTCATAAGACCAGTCTTGAAGCACGAGTTCAAATTTAAAAAACGAGTGGAACCACGAGTTATTTTAAAGAATGAGTTCTTCAAGGTCTTATGAAACGAGTTTTTTATTTAATGTTTGTGATTTGCTCACTTTATGCCGTGTTTAAACAATTTCTTGTTACTTTAATCGATTTAGGGATATTGTTGTCTTTTGACTATTAACGCATCGCACGCGTTTTTTTAATACAGGCTGGATTATAAAAAAAACGCCCCAATTTCATGACTTTTAAAAGCGTTACAATACTTCTATGATCAAAATTAAACAGTTTTTTTTCAGTCTATTTATTTTCAAATTGCCTAAAACGAAAGTTTAGTGATGTTTCGGTGAAACAAGAAGCAGTATTGATTTTAAACAATACAGGGTGTTCTAGCGATTTGAAAAATTCTATTAGTGAGTTTTAAATGGTAAAATTAAAAAATATATATATAGGACATTGATAGATACAAATCTAATCCATCGCCTAAAATTATTTTCAACTATACAGCGTGTCTCAAAAATAAGTTACAATACAAACTTGTGTTTTTTTAAATAAAAAATCATGTTTTTTAGTGTTTTTGGATGTGGATTTTTATGACAATGTTTTTAAGCTAAACTTTTATTGGTCGATTTTGCTTAGTTTGAAAAATAAGACGTTTTTTTTGACGAAAACATGCACTTTTTAAAAATTTATTACACAAAAACTAAGACATCTAAAAATATTTTTTTACTACCGCAAAGAAGAAGGTACAAGCTATAAGGTTGTAACATTTTTTTATTGAGTTGCATTTGCAAAGATAAAAAAATGAAGGCGTTTGTTAAAAGTTCAATAACTTAAAAAATTTTAATGGAACACCCTATTTATTGTTTTTGCATTTAGAAGATTATTAAATTGTCTTTCTAAAAGTATTTACTTTTAGGTGTTATAATCAATGACTAAAAAGATATTTAACGTTAAACATTAAAAAAAAAAAAAACTATTGTTTCAGTAGCCAAAAAGTGCACAGTTGCACAAGAGATGGAAGAAATATCACTTAATAATCACATTTGTGTTAAACTGAATCCATTATTCTTTATTTTTACAATAAAATAATTCGAATTTCAGTATTTATAACTTTTACAATCTCTGGATAAATCAACAAATGGTTGCCATAGTATCCACAATGCTCAGATATTGATAGGCATTGTTGCTATATAATTAATATTGAATGTTAAGTATCTTTTTATTTATCAATTCTAGACATTAAATGTTTATTTTTTTAGATAGACAATTTATCAATCTATTAGATGTAAAAATAAAAAATAAGGTGTTCCATTTAATTTTTTTAAGTTATTTAACTTTTAACAAACTTTTTACAAATGCAAAACACTAAAAAATGGCTAGAGTTTTAATTTCTGTATTTTCTTTATTGCTCAAGTAAGAAAAATTTTTATTTTAGCTGTCTTAGTTTTTGTGTAATAAATTTTTAAAAAGTGCATGTTTTCGTCAGAAAAAACGTCTTATTTATAAAACTAAGCGAAATCGACTAATAAAAGTTTAGCATAAAAATATTGTTTTGAAAGGCTACATCCAAAAATGCAAAGAAACATACGGTGTTTCATTTAAAAAACCATAAGTTTGTAACGTAACTTACTTTTGGGACATGCTGTATGGTTGAAAATAATTTTAGGTGATGCACTAGATTAGTATTTATCAATGTCCTATAGAATTTTTTTTAATATCACCATTAAAGGTCACTAATGGACTTTTTCAACTGGCTGGGATACCCTGTAGATAACATTAAACTGTACCACTTTGTTTTAAGAAATATCTTTAAAAATGGCTTGGGGTGTTTTTTATATTAAAGAATCAAAATGGAAGCGAATTACAAAAAGTACAATTCAGAGGCTTAAAAACATGGACCTAATATAGTAAATACTACCTCCATTAAAAGTATTTTTTTAGGTAATGACATTTTTCTATACAATTTTCCATTACAAATTCCAATAATTCCAGGAGTTCTTGTTTGAACCTCTTGTTGAAAAATTTAAATAATTTATTTTGTCATTTACCTTTGTAATTAAATAGGAGAAATATGTTTTTTGATAAATTACAATGTAAAATGATTGGAATTTTATTTACCTCTGGTATACCGGGTGGGGCATCGGTTACGCGGACTTGATAAATCGCGACTTCAAATTAATTAAAACTGGCGATATTTCATATACCTATATAATTATTGATAGGATATAATTTGAGAATTTTTCTATTTTTTTTTGGATAATAAATGAGTCCGTAATAGTTTTGTGTGTTTTATGAATACTTTCTGTTAATTTACCTACAAAGTTTTTACACTAAATGAATCTGTACCTGTCAGCGAATCAAACTTTGATATCACAATTTTAAATTTTGACTTGGTTAGCCAAATAATCGCTTTTTTTATTTAAACACAAACCAGACCCGCGATTTATGACAAAATGGTATAATTTGCCAACAAAAGAATCATTTACTGGTAGCCCACCGCTTTAAAGGTTCTTTTTTGTTGTAATCCCCAATTGCAGTTCCCCATTGTCACCTAAATTTACGATGGCACAAGTAGCATGTCATAAATAAAAATGATTTTCAAAGTTAAGATGGAAAATTTCGTTTAATTCAAAATCTAATTGGTATTTTTTTTCTGATTTTGTAAACAATTGTAGGAAGTGAATCTGCGTAGGTCAGTATAAAAACTAGAATTAAATTTTTTGGGAGAAAATTACTTTTTATTTTTATTTTGGCTTTGTTTGTGAATGAAAAATTACCAAAAAATTAGAGAATATACCTTACTAATGCCCAAATAAGTGTGAAAAAATTCAACAATTTTATTTAATTAGAAGTGGGGATTTTCTTTTTGGGCGTAACGGATGCCCCACCCGGTACAATAACACTACCCAACATTTTTTTTTTAATGTGATTGATCTATTGACACGTGTATCAGGGTACATTAACATCCCTAATTACGAATTTCATAAGAAAAATTCTCCATCACGTACAGATTTCAAGTTACAAGAAAATACCTAGTTTTCTCAGATTTTATCGTAAAAATTGTTCATTTTAAATAGAAATTAATTAAATAGACGACGAAAGAAATTAATTTATTCACTAAACAAGAACAATGTTGAAAGATGTATAAGATTCTAACATAAATCTGTTGTAGATGAGTTTTTTGCAAAAGCAAAAGCTTAAAATGCCTAACTTTAAAATCTGACGTGCTATAGAATTTTCTACATAGGATTGAACAAAAAATAACTGGTTTCTTCTGTCACAAAATGTTTGTTGGCTAGTGTAATTATCCAGTAATGTTTTCTAATTAAACAAACTACAAAATCAAGGATTCGAAAATTTGCGTGTACTGAAACATCGTTGACTTATAGCCAAAACTTCTCAAAACAAGAAATAAATTAAACGCAAATGTTTTGCCGAAAATACCCCTCTTCGCCTATTTATAATTTAGACATATCACTGTTTACTATGACTCATAAATTTCCCCCCAGTTTTCTACTAAAAAAGAAATTTCTATTTCAGCTAGGAGGGAATTTTAGCAAGTCATTATCAATTCGAGTTTTACTAATTAGTTACAATTAGTGTTTGAAAATTGTAACGGAATTTACTACTGTGTAGTAATGTTAAAAGTGTTATTATTGACGATAAGACAAGATCTGTTTTCATATAATTTCGTTAAATATTGCAACAGTTCTCAGTAGTTAGCTCATCAGTGGTGTTGATTGGTTCAGAATTATGTTCTTTAACTCGTGTTCTAGTGCTAATGATAGTTTGAAAAGCGAAGATAACAAGAGCAAAAAAAGTGGTTCAAAATCTGGTATTCATGTTTAAAATTTTTATTTAAATTCGTACATAATTTTTTATTTGTAATTAAACAGCTGTTACATACTCAGTACCATTGAAAAAGATAAGACTATTTTTAGAACAAAGAGTTCAAAGATTTAAAAAATGAAACGCGAAACAAAATTAGAAACAGAGTAAACAAATGTCTTTCTAGAATTGTTCACCTTTTCAAATATTTTGGCACCTAAACCCATGACAATGACCTAACTCAAGTGAACTTATTTTCGTAAATCATTTATTTACTTGACACGTGTAAACTTGTTCAATATTGATTGATTTTTCAGGCAATGAAAGCCCATCATTTTTGGGCAATTCGCAATTCAGCGGAAATCAACAAGAACTTCCTAATGAACTTTCAGCCCCATATGAAGTCCCACAGTTTCCAATCGAACAAATCGAGAAGAAATTGGCCATTCAGAGGCAGCTGAATGTGAAGTGAGTTTTAAATTATATTTTTGTTATTATGTAAGGGTGAGAACAAAGTTCTCCAACGTCCGAGTCTAAAGGTTGGCACATTTTCTTCACACTTAATGAAATTATTGTCCATACACTTGCTATACAAAAATTCTTTTTCCTTTCAGAAAATAATAATAAATCAACTTTTTCTAATTAAACTAATTGTAAAAAATCGTTAAACAGTACATTTTGTCCAGTTTCTACGATTTTTTGCCGATGGTGTTTTTGGATATCAAAATTTCTAGTTAAATCTTTGTCGTTTATTTTTAATTAGCATTTTAACATATTTTATGATAGAAACGTAAAAAATTCTTCCAAAAAGTATGAAAAATTCTCAAAATTTATTACCTATTTGTCCTAAAACTGCTGACGTTTCGGGATTGGTGTAGCTGGAAGAATCCTCCAGACTCAAGACTATTTTCGATTACAAATATATTTGACACGTATTTTTTTCCTATTCTAATCCTGGATTTTAAACCAACCGCTGAGGCTGTGCAAAATTTATTACCACTCCAACTTAGCAAAGCATAAATTTGACTGAAATTCACGATGAATAATAAAAAATTAATTTAATTTAAATTGAAACATGTTTTTGCATTTTCTACACACCTACAGTATGTCGCCGGATTGAGTTTCCAAGAGGAAAAAAATTATCTTTGATTTTACGCCAAAACTGAAGAGAAAAAACATTTTTTGCTTTATGTGAAACGAGCAAATCTGTAATTAAAACTTCATTATTCTGATTCAGTGAAAAGAAAAGTTTATTTTTCTCTTAATTTTGGACAATGATGTCAGTTTGACAAATGAGTTTACACAAGTTAAATAACAAAAATGTTTAATTTTAATAAATATCAACTCTAATAAACAACTTTAAGATAAAAAATATAAAGTCATTTTTAACAAGAACTATCATTATTTAATTAATAAATTAATTGTCAAAGTGACTTATAGTTTTCAAATAAATAAAAAAAGCAGAGAAAAATCAAGAGACAAATTAACTTTTCTTTTCATGAATCAGAATAGTTAAGTTTTAAATACAGATTTGCTCGTTTTAGGTGAAGCAAAAAATGTTTTTCTTTTGCAGTTTTGGCGTAGAATCAAAAAAAAAATTTTTTCTCTTGTAAACTCAATCCGGGGACATACTGTGTATTGATTTTGTCGATATAAAAACTAGGCAAGGTTTTTGTTGAAAATATTTTTTTTGTGTTTTCTGAATTGCGGATGAAACGTGGTTCACTTTGTATATTTTTGTAAATCGAGAGGAAAACAATATTATTGTTATGCTCTAAGTATTTCAATAAGTTTCGTTTAATTTATGTCAGTTTTTAATTGATTTTAATTCACATATGTACTTTGTGACAGGAGTTGTTAATCCATTACTGTGTATACTTTTGTATAATTAATTAATATATGATGTTTTACAACTCGCACCCCAGAAAAAAATGCCAAGAAGGGACATAGAATAGACCAGGGACATATAATAGTATATTATAATACAGAGTGGTTATAAATGATTTTCATCTAGCCAGCTTTGGAATTTTTTTGGATGTAACTTTATTTGTGCCGCTCTACTTTTTTGAAAGCTCTAGTTCTGTCATTAGTGTCACTTATTAATTAATAATAAATGGTTGTTAATTAAACTTTTATTGTTTCAACTAATTTCCAATAATAATTGATAATGATGTATACTTTGGAAGAAAACAAGTTTATAATTGAAGTCTATTTTCGAAGTGGACGCTTAGTAAACGACGATTTTTTAATTTTGAGTTAAAACAAGTAGGTGCCCCTATTTTCGTAAAGCGGCATTTTTTATTTTACATGGAAAATTGACAGCTGGCTAGATGAAAATCATTTATAACCACTCTGTACTAGTTTATAAGTAAGCCTTTAAAACACGCGTAAGTGTTTTAAAGGCGCTTATACGCTATTTTTTATTACACGATCTTTTATGAGCATTGAAAAAAAATGTGAATTTTATGTGTTTATAATCAATAACTAAAAAGATATTTAACGTTAACATTTAAAATAATAATTACTATTGTTTCAGTAGCCAAAAAGTGCATAGTTGCACAAGAGATGGAAGAAATATTACTTAATAATCACATTTGTGTTAAACTGAATCCATTATTCTTTATTTTTGCAATAAAATAATTCGAATTTCAGTATTTATAACGACTTTTACAATCTCTGGATAAATCAACGGATCCCTTAAATATCTTTTCATTTATCAATTCTAAACATTAAAAGTTTATTTTTTAGATAGACAATTTATCAATCAATATATGCCAAAATAAAAAATAGAGTGTTCCATAAATTTTTTTTAAGTTATTTAACTTTTAACAAACTTCTCCATTTTTTAATATTTACAAATACAAAACACTAAAAAATTGCTACTGCTTTAAATTCTGTACTTTCCTCTTTGCAGAAGTAGGAAAAAATTTGTTCTAGCTGTCTTTGTTTTTGTGTAATAAATTTTTAAAAAGTGATGCATGTTTTCGTCAAAAAAACGTCTTATTTTTAAAACTAAGCAAAATCGACTAATAAAAGTTTAGCGTAAAAACATTGTCATAAAGACCTTCATCCAAAAATGTGTTTCATTTAAAAACACAAGTTTGTATCGTAACTTATTTTTGGAACATGGTGTATGGATGAAAATAATTTTAGGTCATGCACTTAGTTATAATTTCGAAATTTTATAGATAGGATCTTTTTAAACATCCATTTTGTCTGGGACTCGATTTCTCAAGACTGTGTGTATTAATATTTTTTTTTAATTAAACAAACATATTGAATGTTTTAAATTAATTTAAATTAAATATGAGATGTTGGAAAACAACCTCATCTTGCAGTTTATCAGTATCGTAAAATAATGAAGAAATATAACTTGCACTTTAATTATACCTAAACCTAGCAAATGCGTGTTTTTCCGCAATTACCTATATTTTCTCCAAAGACGGTAAATGAAAAGTGTTTGTCTAGGATTGTTTGCATTGCCATAATTCACTTTTCCCAATATACTTCATTAGAAAATTAAAACCATTCATTTAAGTAAACTCATTACCACCAAACAAACGAAAAGCCCTTAGTCCAAATTTTGCAAAACCATTTTTTTTCCGTCTTTTTCAATGAATATAAGGGGCGAGGGTTATTATTGGTTGATGTGTTCTACTTGTCACACTTTAGATTAGTTCGTTATGTCCGGTGTTGAGGTGTGGTTGTTTCCACTCGTCATCAAGCCCTTGATAAAATAATTGTGACCCTTCAATGTTTGGGCCCGCTTCAGAATGTCGTAGATTCGAGCCTTACTACCAGTAGGAGTAATTTAGGGGCATTAAATTAAAATTAATGTTACTATTACAGAGTTTTGAGTGATAGACGTAGTCATTACGAGCCTTCGGTCCCCGGAGAAGAGCAATGTTATCCAACATTAGATGAACAAGATTTATATGTCCCGCATTTCCAGAGGGTGTCAATTTCGGGGGAAGACACCAGTGGGGTGAGTAATTTTCACAACTGTCTCAACCTTGAGTCAAACCCTTGAAAGGTTTCACCGATCTATAAAAATGTGTGTGAATTTTGCGATTTTTGGGTGTTTTTAAAGGTTCCATTGGAGGATTTGGAAAGGGCTTCCCGTCTCATTGTTCAAGCCTTACAGATTCGCAAACGTTATATGAAACTCTCGCATCAGAGCTTCTCGGCGACTGCGGCCCGGTTTCTCGATCCTCATAACAAACAACAGCAACAACAACACGACGAAAAACAAACAATAGAAGGTAATTAATTGATAACACAGGGCGACAAAAAAAAGTCATGTCGTGACAACTTGACAAATTTTGTTCATTTTGTTCGTCTCAGTGAGACAAATCAAATGCACTAAAAAAAATTTAAAAAGTCCACACACTTTCAACAAAAATAATTTTTTTCTAATTTAAATGAATTTCAAATACTTTAAATTTAAAAAATCATTACTCAATTACTATTAGGCCTATTTCCTTCAAATAAAGACCATTCTAAAGGGATGGCCTTGCCCTTTAGAATGATATGAAATTTGAAATTGAATCAATATGCAAGTTCGAAGTAAATCTAAGTTATCTAAGAAAAACCCTACAAGTATTTTTTTTCTTCGTAACCATCGTGTAGAGCATCTTTTTATTAGTAAGAATCCAAATTTTTAAAATAATATACCGAAAAGTTTTTAAGATATGATTTTTTGAAGTTAAGGTTTGCTAATCAAGCATTGCTCCATATAGGAGAAATGCATGTTAATCTTATTTAAAATTGCATTTTTATGCAAGTATTTGTTTTAAGACTCTTCTTTTGCTTAAAAATGGTCAATTGCATCTTCTTTGTACTAATTACAATATACAAAAACTGTTTGTTTACTTAAAACAAACAAAAAGTACCTGCGTACTAATTAAAGCAAATAAAGAGTTTTTTTTTTGTAAAAATGACCACTGATCATTGAGCAAAGAGAATCTAGAAGTTTAAGACACGAGTCTTAAATATAAGGGCAAATCTTTTTGAAATCAAATCACTTTCCATTCAGATTTCGACTTCACTTTTTTCACTTTTTTTGAAAATGTTCTGAACAAATGCTTTCGAGTGATGTTAAATGCAATAAGTCACCTGATTTATTTTGTTTGTACACTCAGAAAAGTTGAAAATGACGTGTCCATAAACCGACCCTCATTATTTGGGTCCTCCTACCTAATGCGAGGGGAAAGTAATAAAAATGCATTTGCATTTAGCCTCAACATTTCTTTTAAGTAAATCTTGTTAGGTGATATTATTTCATTAATGATAGTTGTTACAATTAAACGTGTGTAAAGTGTGTTATACTGAAACGAGCAAATTTGTAATTTTAAAACCTCATTATTCTGAAAAGAAAAGTAATTTTTTTCTTGATTTTGGGATTTTTCTCTGCATTTTAAATCCCACCATAATGGCGGTTTTATTTTTTTGACAGAATTGTAACTTTGGCAATTAATTATTTAATTATTATAATTGTTATTATCGACAGAATAACATTCTGAAAAGATTTGTCGCTCTCATTTATGAAAAATAATAACACTTCAAAGCATGAGATATTATATTATTAATGATTATTATAATTAAAGACAAAAATTGTTTTAAATTTAAATAATTAATTTTATTTATTTCAACAAAAGGCAAAAATTATAGATTTTACAAATATTTTATTTATCGTAATCACTAATTAATATCAGTAATGTGTATCACATCCATTGTTGGCTAAACATTGATGAAGTCGTCCATGAAGTAGTCCACCAAATTTTGGCAAATTGGTGAATAGTGGAAATGGTCTCAAACGTTATTAAGGTGCTGCGCCAATTTTTTTATTTTAAATTTCGTTCGCAAACTTTGGGTTGAAAATTTGGCCAGTCTAGTTGAAATAATTTAAATATAATTCTAGGAAGGATCGCTTTGAAGCTTTATTATTAAGGCTCGGATTATATGCACGAAAAATTCGTAAAATATGCGCATATATATGCACGTATTTTCACAAAAATATGCACAAAATATTAAGAATTATGCTCAAATATATGCCAAATATGCATCGATATGCAAAACTTTTAACAATAAAAAATCAAAGTTGGAATACATTTTTATCCTCGAATACAATAAAGTTTGTATTTTCGTAATCTTGAAACGCACACGATGAAGGATATATTCCTTTTATACCAGGTGAATAAAAAGCATGGAACCAAACATTTTTTGCTTAAACTATTTATTTTTTTAAAAACTATTGATGATGAATTAAATGTTTTATCAAAAATAAAATTTTTCGAATTTTTTGTTTTTGTTTTTGAGTTCTACAAAAATTTTATTTTTTTTAAATGGCAACCCACTAAAAAAAAATGTTTTCTATACTCTCCCAAAAACAACTGTGTTGAAGACTATCTACTTTTTATCAATTTAAAAAAATACATAAATTAGAATTTTGACAAAAAAATCGCATAACTCAAATCAAAACAAAATTTTATTTTGAAAATACGATCAGATATTTTATATTACTTTATTTTATATTAATTATTATTTTCCAGAGGTAAATAATTAAAAAAAAACCGTTTGGTTTTAAACTTCATATTCACCATGTATAAAATCAATTGAAAAAGGAAAAACTCAGCAGGATACTAATTCTTTAAGTTCGGCTTACAAATTACTGGTTGTTTTCTCTTTAACATATTTTGTAATCGGATCATTTTTCTTAAACTCGTCAATTTTTAACTTGAACTAAAATTTATAATTGAAAATTTGCGATTTGAAGAAAATATGCACAAATATGCATTATTTCCTAAAATATGCACGAAGTTGCCAAACAATGCAAAATATGCATTTTTTAATTGGCTTATTTTAATAAAAAAACATTAGATATACATGGAAAACTTACAATTTTGTTGATATACCTCTTAATAGAACTTATTCCAAATCTGGTGGCGAACTGACGTTGTCAAAAAGGACTGAATTTTGACGCTAAACATATGTTTACTATTAAAAAAAATATTGTTCATAGGCGTTGTATGAAATAGTACTTCAAAACCACTGTTATTCTTTAAAAAAATATAATAAGTAGGTACTCATACATAAGATGAAGAATGATGAACAAATTATTAAATTGTTAACGCATGAAAAGAATTTTCAAAAATGATATTCCTAACAATCTTTGTTTTCAAAATTTTTAGAGAAAAAAAAGTAAGTATTCTTTTATCTTAACCAAGTGGGCGCACTCCAAGTGTCTTTTTTGTCACTGTCAGTTCGCCACCACATTTGGAATAATCTCTAACAAATATGCATTTTGCATATAATCCGAGCCTTATTTATTATAGTTCACAGAAATACCAACTAATGTTTAGGTTCGGGATTGTAAGAACCAAAATGAAAACAACAAAAATAATCAATAAAATGTCTATTCTATAAATGTCAGTTCTATTCATTATCAACTGTATAAATGAACGGGAAGTAGTAAAACTAATTTACAATTCGTTGAAGTAGTGAATCCCAATTAAAAGTGTTGAAAAACAATTAATATTCAGTTATAATGAGAGCAACAAATCTTTGCAGCATTTTATTGTTTTGCAGCTAATACCGGTTACAATAATTAATTAATTGTCAAAGTTACATTTTTGTCAAAAAATTAAAACCGCCATTGTCATGAAACTTAAAAAGCAGAAAAAAATCCCAGAAGTAAGAGAAAATTTACTTTTCTTTCCATTGAGACAGAATAATGACGTTTTAAAGTTACAAATTTGCTCGTTTTAGTGTAACACACCGTATGACATATTTTACACACCCTTAATTATAATAATCATTATTAATGAAATAAAATCCCATAACAAGATTTACTTAAAAGAAATGTTGAGGCTAAATGCAAAAACATTTTTATTACAACTGCGGTTAGGTAAAGCTACTGTTTTAAAGTTCTAGATCCTTTTTGCTCAATACTGAGTGATCATTTTTAGAACAAAAAAACTCTTTATTTGCTTAAATTAATACGCAGGTAGTCTTTATTTGTTTTAAGTAATAAACAAACAGTTTTTGTTTATTCTAATTAGAACAAAGAAGGTGCAATTGACCATTTTTAAGCAAAAGAAGAGTTTTAAAACAAATACTTTTATAAAAATGCAATTTTAAGTAAGATTAACATGCATTTCTCCTATAAGGAGCAATACCTGAACAGCAAACCTTAACTTCAAAAAATCATATCTTAAAAACTTCTCGGTATATTATTTTAAAAATTTGGATTCTGACTAATAAAAAGATGCTCTACACGATGGTGACAAAGAAAAAAAATTACTCGTATGGTTTTTCTTAGATTATTTCGATTTACTTCGAATTTCTTCAAACACTGTTCAAAGAAAAGTTTGCCAATATTCAATTTCAAATTGGATATCATTCTAAAGGGCAAGTCCATCCCTTTAGAATGGTCTTTATTTGAAGGAAATCGGCCGCCTAATAGTTATTGAGTAATGATTTTTTAAAGTTAAAGTATTTTATATTCAATTAAATTAGAAAAAAAATATTTTGTTGAAAGTGTGTGGATTTTTAATTTTTTTTTTTTTGATTTGTCTCACTGAGACGAACAAAATGAACAAAATTTGTCAAGTTGTCACAACATGACTTTTTTGTCGCCCACACGTGTGGTCAATTTCTGAGTTTTTCTTATTGTTTTCTCGATTGCGAAACTCCAATTTGAGTAATTGCAATGAAATTTTGAGTTTCGAGGATTTTTTTTTTAAATAAAATTTGCATGTACTGTAGCCGAAAGTGCTGCTTCTTCGACAGCAACAACGTCAAGATCTTCAGCTGATTTGTGTATGACTGAGTCGATGACCGACGCTGTTCTCGATTGTATTTTAAATGATGGGGTGCAGCAAGGTAAATTTTGTAAATAAAGCAGTAACATACATTTTTACAAAGTGCACCACCCTACAGAACAGGTAGTTTTATAGTTGTCGCATTTTTATAATTATTGACAACACGGTGAAATGCTAGAACGGTGTTTTCAATTAACGTTCATCTATTTTATTGACTATCAGATATCATAATATTTTTAATATTTAATTTATATGTTGTTTGGTTTTTTAATTTATACCTTGTTTAAGATTTTTATTTTATGTCTCGTAAAAAATAAACGTCCCGTTTTGGGGCTTAAGAAACATGTTTTTTTTTTCTTCTCAAACTTTTTTTTTTGTACATTTTTTTGTTTTTCATTTATATTTTAATTTTAAAGAAAGAATCACTTAAGATATGCGTTGTCAATAATCATAATTTTGATGTTGAAATAAGGTCTCACCAGAAAAAAATACACTATCTTTAACTTTGAAGTAAAAATCAATATAAATAAAAAAAATAATGAATTTACCATAGATATGAACAAGTTTTCTAACGTATTTATTTTCAGTTTATATTTTTTTGAATGAACGCAATAAATGTCAAAGTTTCATTCTTTGGCTTTTATTTTTACCCCTGATTTTCTTTTTTTGAAAATGAGGAAAGTTTGAGTGAAATAAAAAAAAAAGATTTTTGGATTATGCGATTTTTATTCTATACAGGCTGCGCCAGAACTCGCGCCCTAGAGAAAAATGACATAAGGTAAGTTACCAGGAACATGGAAAAAATTAAAAAAACAAATATCTATAAACATTTCGAAGTTATGAGAGTTTAAATTTTACACTTTGACTTTATTTATTTCTGTTGGAAAAATAATTTTCCAAGTTTTTTTGCTATAGGCAAGAGGTGTTATTTGTGGCTTTTATTGACAAAATTTTTGTACCTTTACTAAATAAAAAATGTCAAATGTCAAAAAATAAATGTCAAAGTTTTTTGAACATTTTTTCCATGTTCCTGGTATCTTATCTTACTTGAAATTTTTCTCTTAGAATTTTTCACATTAGAAGTATTTGGAGTTCTAACAGTGATATTTATCAAAAAAATTTATTATAGTTTAGATCCTGTCCAATGAAAATATTTTCAAGGTAGCAGCACTTCCGGTTACACCGGAAATAGGTATTAACTTCGTTATTTTAAATAGAAAGTTATGTTTTTTATTGCGTTTTTGGATTACTCAAGTGATTTTGAGAGAGTTTTTATTAGACTTTCCTATACCTAAATTTAACTGTTTTTGAAATGTTTAGACTTTTTTGATTTTTTTTTAATTTGCACCTTCCTCTCCAAATATTGATAACTCTACTATTTTTAATTATTTTGAAATCGTATTTGGGCATATGAAAAAGAAGGGTTAGCTCTTTTCTTATAATTGGAAAAATAATTAACAAACCTCCAAAATTTATACCTTGTTTAAGATTTTCATTTCATGTCTCGTAAAAAATAAACGTTCCATTTTGGGGCTTAAGAAACATGTTTTTTTTCTTCTCAAACTTTTTTTTGTGAATTTTTTGTTTTTCATTTATTTTTTAATTTTAAAGAAAGAATCACTTAAGATATACGTTGTCAATAATCATAATTTTGATTATTTACAGATTGATGCAGAATTAAATTTATCTTTCATTTAGTGAAGAAAAAATTGGGGGTTCCATTTGAAAAATTACGGGTATTTGAAGTTTCCTAAACGTAACTTTACATTTTGTTGGTTTGTAAATTATTTCTCTAATTATGAATACATCAAAGGAAAGATCTAACTTTTCTCTCTCAATATATACCTAAATACGGTTTCAATATTCATAAAAAATGGCAGAGTTATCGATTTTTGATTAGCAAGATTCAGATCTAAAAAAAATTAAAAAGGTCTAAATATTTCGAAAACGGTTAAACTTAGGTATAGGGAAGGCTAATAAAAACTCTCTCAAAATCACTTGGTAATCCAAAAACGCAATAAAAAACATAACTTTCTATTTAAAATAACGAAGTTAATACCCATTTCCATCTTGAAAATATTTTCATTTAGCAGGATCTACACGATTAAAATTTTAGATAAATATCATTGTTATTGTCCCAATACCTCAAATGTGGGGTTTAGTCGGAACGGCCTGTATTTTGTTTGCTTAAAAAAACCAAATTAGTTTTTGACATTTGATGAAAAACATTATCGGTTAGAATTGTCCAATTTGAGCCCTCGGGGTAGTGACATATTCTTCAACTCTGATGTAGGTAAACAGCAATTTTCATACTTGATTCAAAAATTTAGTCGAAAAAGCACTTGATTATTTTAATTTAGTTTCACAATGTTTTTTGAAACCGTAATTTTAGGACATTACACGTACAAAAAATGCACTTTAGCTTTTTTCAAAACACTGTAGATTGTAAATAGTAAATTATAGTAATTATATGATTCCAAAATTTTTTTAATATTTTTTGAATCGTATTGTATTCCTAGTTAGAAATTACACTTCCACTACTTCACTCCAAAAATTAATTTTATCGAATCTTAAACAAGGATTTTGCTTGTTTTAATGACTCTACCATACTAATCCTAGCAAATCCTAAATTATTTTGTGTAAATAGTTTTATTATTATTAAAACAGAACATGGCATTCACCCGCCAACCCACCACCCCTGGGAACCCCGAAACATCCCTGACACTACTCACGTATTCAAGTCGAAAAATGGCGTTTATGAAGTTTATCTCAACGAAGAAGATCTTCAAAATGGAAAAACTTGCGATTATCCATATCCAGACATTGCAACTTTTTCCGCTGATATGACTACGATGTGTAACATGATCGCAGATGGACCATTGTGAGCCAATCAAATTTTCACAAAATATTAAATTACATGATTTTTCTTTTTTAGAAAATCATTTTGTTATCGCCGTTTGAGTTATTTATCTTCCAAATTTCAATTGCATGTACTTTTGAATGAATTAAGAGAGTTAGCATCGCAAAAAGCGGTGCCTCATAGAGATTTTTACAATATAAGAAAAGTCGATACTCATATCCATGCCGCGTCTTGTATGAACCAAAAACATTTGCTACGTTTTATAAAAAAGACGTTGAAAAATCACGCTGATGAGATTGTGACGGTGACTAATGGCAAACCAATGTCCTTGAAGGAAGTGTTTCAGGTATTAATTAAAAATGTTAATTAAGATAATGTCAATTAGATAATTCTCTAATCGAATGAAATTTCTAGTCCATGAACTTGACTACATATGATTTAACTGTGGACATGCTTGACGTTCATGCTGATCGAAATACTTTTCACCGATTCGACAAATTCAATGCAAAATATAATCCAATTGGTGAAAGTCGACTCAGGGAAGTGTTTCTGAAAACTGACAATTATCTAAACGGGAAATATTACGCTAGGATTATTAAAGAAGTTTGTAGCGATTTGGAGGAATCGAAATATCAAAATGCTGAGCTCCGTTTGAGCATCTATGGTAAAAGTAGGGATGAATGGGACAAATTAGCCAAATGGGCTATTGATTCAAATGTTTACTCGGACAATGTTCGTTGGTTAATCCAAGTTCCACGACTTTTGTAAGTATTTTAAATTCAAAGCCCGAATTTTGTAACCGAATTTTTCCCCTAGCGACATTTTTAAGTTAAACAAACTCCTCCAAAACTTCCAACAAGTCATCGATAATATTTTCCTCCCTCTACTCGAAGTAACAGCTCGTCCAAGTTCCCACCCGGAATTGCACCGTTTTCTGGAATATGTCATAGGTTTTGATTCAGTCGATGATGAAAGCAAACCTGAAAAAAACCCACTTTTCGATAAGGACCTTCCAAAGCCTGAAAACTGGCATGATGACGAAAACCCCAACTACGCCTACTACCAATACTATATGTACGCCAATATGGCGGTATTAAACCACTTCCGGGCCGAGAAAGGGCTCCCGACTTTTGTCCTGCGCCCCCATTGTGGCGAAGCCGGTCCTGTGCAACACTTGGTATGTGGGTACATGCTATCCGAGAATATTTCCCACGGATTGTTGCTCCGGAAAGTTCCGGTTTTGCAATATTTGTACTACTTGGCCCAAATCGGGATTGCGATGAGTCCATTGTCGAATAATAGTCTGTTTTTGAATTATCACCGGAATCCACTCCCGGAGTATTTATCACGGGGTTTGGTGGTGTCGTTGTCGACCGATGATCCGTTGCAGTTTCACTTTACTAAAGAGCCCCTCATGGAGGAGTATAGTATTGCGGCACAAGTGTGGAAACTCTCCAGTTGCGATATGTGCGAATTGGCACGGAATAGTGTGTTAATGTCAGGTTTTTCGCACAAGGTCAAGCAATACTGGCTAGGGCCGAATTACACCAAGGAGGGGGTGGCCGGAAATGATATCGCCAGGACCAATGTACCGGATATAAGGGTTGCATTTAGGTACGAGACCTTGATTGATGAACTGTCGAATATTTTTAAAGCTCAGCCGGAACCAAATTCTGATTGAATGAATTGTTTTAAATTAGTTTTCGGTTAAGTTTTTATATTTTATAAATTATTTTTAATATTTAATAATGTTTCTTGTAAGTAGAAAAAGTTGTTAATAGGGTCCGGGATGAGGCCCTAGTAATAAAATTTCGAGTTGTGATGAAGATACGCCTTATGAGTATAACAGTTTCTTATATTTTTATAAAGAGTTTAACAAGTGATTGTTTTGCTGACACTAGTCGATGTTATTAATTAAAATCATTGTTAATTCTCGCCGAAATTTTATTTCCTGTCCTTGAAATGGAATGGAATAAGTCTTCTTATTATGTTTGTAGTAATTAAGTATTATTTTAATAAGTCTTATTAATATGCGTAATTATAACAATTCAAATTTAATTGCACGTAGAGTAAAATTCTGCATTTTGGCTGTTTAATCGTATATCTTTAGCCATCCATTATTGACTGACTTGAAGATTATTAAATAAAAAGCCAAATAATTTAAAATGACCAATAACTTAGAATTTGTGCCCTGTTGTTAAATGTATAACCGATTATATTGTATTCTAAAATGAGAATAAAGTTATCGAAGCAATTGTAAATTTATGTTCATGCCCCAACACTTATTTATTGCACAGCATTTTGGATTAAGAAGGAAAATATAAGTTAAAGTTCAAAAATATCTCTTGAATTAAAAAAAAGCAGACAAAAATTTAAATTACAACATACACTACTCCAAAAAATTAAAGAAACAAAAAATTTTCATAAATTTCTTGGTGATTTTTGAAAAAAATGGTCGTATCTAGATTAAAAAAAAATTTGAAGGTTCAAGTTTTTAGTTTTGAGACCTTTTGGCAAATATGTTTTGTGTGCTACGGTTATCAATTCTAAGTAATAGCGCGCGAAAAAAAATATTTTTTTTTGTTTTTGGTCCACGGACATGAGGATTTTTTTTAGATAAGTCATTGCATAGGCCGGATAGCATGTTTGTTTACCTTTAATATGCTTTTTTCATATTCTCTTTACGTTAATTTGTTTAATTCAAAAAAAAATAATCAGTATTGTGTCTTGAATTTTTTTACAAATTCAATTTTTTTGTCAAAAATTAAGCAGTTCATTGTTTTTTAAATGTTTTTACAAATCTTCAAAAAAATAATCAAAAAACAAATTTTGTTTATTTTTTTTTAGTTTTAGCAAATAACTAATGCAAAATTGTTACAAAGTCGAAAAAAATTGTTTTTTTTTTCATTTTAATGAAGATTAGACGATATTCAGAAACAATATGTGCAATTGTTCCTTTAATTCTTTTGCAAAACTTTGATCAATCGGTCCGAGAAAACGGTTTGATGGATCGATTTAAAAATTTACAGGGATATGGGGGATATTTTAAGCTGTAAAACACCTAAAAACATTAGTTTCCCCATCAATATTAGTAAATACGCGGTAGATTTACTAAAACAACGCAAAGAGTTACTCTTTTCTTTAAGTCAATGTTAAAGGTGAAAAAAAAATTGTTTTCTAAAAAATCATATAAGGATCTTATAAAGACATTTATTCCAGTTTTTGACACTACCCTTATATTCTCTGTGTAGTTATTGGTTGCTGAGATATCGATGATCAAAAACAGGATGATCCTTTTTCATTAAAAGTCAGATATCTCAGCGACAAATTGTCGCAAAGAGAATATGAAAAAAGCATATTAAAGGTAAACAAACATGATATCCGGCCTATGAATTCTCTATTACTCCAAAAACATAAATCCGAGACAACAGAAAACTATTTCATTATCTTAAATAGATGTGTCCGAGTAATATAGGCACTATATATCATAGTAGTAATAGTTTTTCATTTTATCATTAATTATCACGGGATTTGCGAAAATTGTCTTTCATTGGTTGGAATTTTTTCAGAGATTTATTGATTTTTTTAGAAATTCAAAGTTGCTAATAAATTATAGTACTAATAAGAGCGGCAAAAATGAAAAACCAAAAGTTTTCTCTGTAAACCACTATTGAATAACTATTCAAAATTTTTAAAATTTAACATTTATCTATTTGCTATAAAAATATTTTACCGAATGAATTATCTATTACTAAAACGTGATAGCTCCAACTCTCCAACCCATGTCAATTTTGTTAGACACTATAGCAAAAAATATCAAACTTTAGACAATTATTTCAGAACCAAGTTTTCAAATTTGAATCAAATTTTTCAAATTTAGTGATTTTCTTGGTGAAAAACTCTTTAAACAGATAGAAATAAATGTGGTCAAATCCTATCGGATTTGATTAAGAGTTTCATTTTTATTTAGTAAAGTGTCTTTTAGATTGTAAAAAATGTTTGGGTCACTTCCAGTAGCTTCAGGTCGGTTCAGGCCACTTTAGGCCACTTCGGATTGAAGTAAAAAGGAAGTATTAAATGTACTGACTTTTTGATTTTCAAAAGAAGAAAAATTCTTAAGGAAATATTTAAATTTAGTAGTAAAAATGCCAATCGAGACGTTTCAAAACATCGTGCTACAAAAGACAGTTGGGGAGACTAAGAAAGTGTCAGATGTACTGGACTAAAAAATTTTTAGACTTGCAAAAAAACCTTTAAAAATTTTCATGATAATAACGATGATGAAAAATTAAAATTCAATCCAACTATACTGCAACGAATGGGTGATTTTTGAATATAATAACTTGAGACGGTATTTTCTGTGGTGTTAGTGACGGTCAAACTGTGCAAATATGATAATAATTGCTGGAAAAAATAAAATTGTATCATCAATAATATTAACCAACCAAAAATATTGTTGAAAATATTTATTCGATTGTATTGCACCTTCAAAAGTTTAATATTTTTGGACAGATTTTCAACTCCGTTCAGTATCGGTTTCAAAAATACATCAATTTAATTATAACTAAAGCACAGGAACTTTCGGGGTGAAAGCGGGGTGGACCAAAAACAAAACCATAAAAATTTAGAATTTTTTTTTTCTTGCGCTATTACTTAGAATTGGGTGATAGAAAAAATATTTGCCAAAATATCTCAAAACTAGAAATCTAAAGCTTCAAAATAGTTACAGCCTTTAAAAAATCACCAAAAAATTTTCCTAAATTTTTTGTTCCTTTAGTTTTTATAATTCATTAAATAAACAAAAGCCTGAAATTTTGTGTCAGTTTTTGGCACGCAGCAGTGTTATTCATGAAGAAAATTCAACTCAACAACAAATTCAACAACATTGTGCTTAATCTGGAAATGAATTCTAAGATTCTTCATGTCGGGAAATTGTGAAAATATTGAAAGCAATTTACTTCCAACGGCATTGTCACCAACATAAGAAGCTTTTAACGCAGCTGTTAGCGTTGATAAAGACGCAAAATAGAAGAAACACGGTAAGTTAAAAAACTTTATTTTTGTTACTGACTGAAATTTCTCATAGAAAATTAAAGTACACATAATCTAACATTAAATACTACTGGTTATGATAAATTAATTCGATGAGAAAAGTTGAGTTCCTATAACCTACTATCCGTAACACCATTGCTGACATTTTCTCTCGACTCTGCTTTTGTTTCTGGTGGACTGACTCTGTTTGGCATTAAGAGTTGTCTGAAAATCTTCCTAAAAGGTGCTTCAACCAATAAATATAACGCAATTGCGGCCAAAAAAGACAAAAGTGTGTCACCCACAGACAGACAAATCTAAAAAAAAATACTATATACAGGATGTTCCGTCTAAACCCCACATTAGAAGTATTGGGAGTTGAAATAATCGTATTTATTTGAAAATTGGTACATAGCCATAAACCATTAAGTTCTCCTAAATGAAAATATTTTTAAGATGGCGGCATTTCCGGTTATACCGGAAGTCGGTGTCAACTTTCTTATTTTAAATAGAAAGGTATATTTTTTATTGCGTTTTTGGATTAATCGGGTTATTTTAAGAGAGTTTTCATCAGCTTTCCCTATACCTAAATTTAGCCGTTTATGAGATATTTGAAGCTTTTTTAAAAATTTTTGGATTTGCACCTTCCACTTTAAAAATCGGTAACTCTGCCATTTTTTAAGATTTTTAATTCGTTTTTTTGGCGTTTGAAAGAGAAAGCTTAGGTCCTTTTTCTGGTGTTTTCAAATTTTGAAAAAAAAACATATCCCAAAATTTTAAGGTTACTTTTGTAATAATTCAAATATTCATAACTTAATTTTTTCAAATGAAATACCCCAATTTTTATTTTACTAAATAGAAGAGAATTTAATTGTGCATTGTATTGACATTCTCTATACCTAAATTTAAGACTACAGAAAATTTATTACTAGCCACACCCGTTTTCACATAGTTTGCTATGGAAATCAAAAATGTCAAAATTTTCTATAAACAAACGTCAACAGTAAATTACTATTTGACAAATAGTGCCAAAATGTGGAGAATCAAAGTTATACAAAAAAAATTGTTTAAGGAACGACATCATAATTTTGTTACACTCTACATAAGTACAAAATAAATAAATTAAATCTAAGTTTGAGTAGCTTTGACTCTCCATATTTTGGCACTATTTGTAAAATAAGTCACTGTCGACGTTTATTGAGAAACAATTTCGACATTTTTTATTTCTATGGCAAAGTATACGAAAACGGATGTGGCTAGTAATAGATTTTCGGCAGTCTTAACAAAAAGTCACCATAACTTAAAAATTATTAAATTTAGGTATAGGGAATGTTAATACAGGTCGATGCAGAATTAAATTCTTTTCCATTTAGTAAAATAAAAATTGGGGTATTTCATTTGGAAAAATTGAGTTATGGGTATTTCAATTATTACAAAAGTAACCTTAAAATTTTATGGTTTGTTAATTTTTTCTCAAAATTTGAAAACACCGGAAGAAAGATCTAAACTTTCTCTTTCAAACCCAAAAAAAAACGAATTCAAAATTTTAAAAAATAGCAGAGTTACCGATTTTTAAAGTGGAAGGTGCAGATCCAAAAATTTTTGAAAAACTCCAAATATTTCAAAAACGGCTAAATTTAGGTATAGGGAAAGGAAAGCTGATGAAAACTCCCTTAAAATAACCCGATTAATCCAAAAACGCAGTAAAAAATATACCTTTCCATTTAAAATAAGAAAGTTGAGACCGACTTCCGGTATAACCGGAAATGCCGCCATCTTGAAAATATTTTCATTTAGGAGAACATAATGGTTTATGGCTATGTACCAATTTTCAAATAAATACGATTACTCCAACTCCCAATACTTCTAATGTGGGGTTTAGACGGAACAGCCCGTATATTTAAAAAATTCTTTATTTTCTAAATTTTCCACTTACCACATCAAAATAAGAAAACTGTCTCGGATTCATAAACTTGGATGCAGCTCTTAACTGGAATTGCATGTGGATGAGGTAAACACCATAAACCAATTTACTTAGAGGAATCCAAGGGGACCAACAAAGAATTTTATTAATGAAAGTAGCGTGACCATAACTGGAAACGTAGATTATTCCTACAGTACCAATAGCGAACGCTGGCCGGTGTAAAGCCGCATATACGCTAGATTCAAGGGCGTTGTATTTGTGATACGGATCGTAAAAAACAGCACCCCCGACGATGCAAACTAAAATCATTATGAGCGAGAGCAGCATCAGGAAGTGTGACCTGATCTGAAATTTTTTTCAATTAATGAAAATATAAAAAAATGCAAGAATTTTGCCATATTTTAGACGATTGTCAGCTTCTTTCAAAACTTTTGATATTTTTTTCATAAGCTGAAAATCGAATCGCATTTGAGTAATTCCATGCCAAAACGATCACTTTTAAAACTCATCGTTTCTGATTTTTGTAAATTTGAGATGTGTTATAGAACGTGTAAAAATAAGTGACACGTATTTCACCGTTTTGTATGAAAAACAGGGATGAACAAAATGAAGTACCTTGTAGAAAAAAGAATTTTTATGTAAAGAACAAATCAACATATTGAGACGATTTTTTTTAAATAATAGATATAAGTAGGTACACTACGGACGTGATAATACATGTATTCTAAAAATTTGTTGTTAACAAATAATTTAAAAATGTATTGTTTAAACAAAAGAATAAACAATTACGCAGGTTTTTTAAATTCTCAAAAAAGTTATGTAAAATCTCTCATATTTTTACTATGTCTTCACATAAGTTTCAAGACAGATGTTTTAAAAATGGCTGAAATTTTTTTTTGAGGGCGCTGCATAGTGCATGATCCCCTAAGATCGCCTGAAAGTAGCGTTTCTTTGGAAATTAAATAGAAAAATTACCAATTACCGTCACTAATAAACAGTTCTAAAAAAACACAATTTCCAATAACTTATTATTTTTCAAAAAATATCAATTATAAAAAACAAATTCTTCGGTTGAGGAAGAGTACTCTCTATACAGGCTGTGCCAGAACTCGCGCTCCAGAGAAAAATTCCATATAAGGTAAGATACTAGGAACATGGAAAAAATGTTAAAAAAAATTTATCTATAAAAATTTCGAAGTTACAAGGGTTTAAAGTTTGCACTTTGACTCTATTTATTTCTATTGTAAAAATAATTTGTTTTTTGCTATAGGCTATTAAAATAGGAAACAAAGAAGCTGTATCCTAAATTGTAACTCTGTTCAATGTTATTTGTGGCTTTTATTGGCAAAACTTTTGTCCCTTTACTAAATAATTGTAAAAAAACATATACAAGATCATCAGTATCATTAAATAGATATAAAAAAATGTCAAATGTCAAAAAATAAATGTCAAAATTTTTTGACAGATAGAATTTTTTAAACATTTTTTTCATGTTCCTAGTATCTTACCTTACTTGAAAATTTTCTCTGGGGCGCGAGTTCTAGCGCACCTGTATTTTATTTTATTTTCTGATTGGAATAAAAGTATGTAGATTTCGCGAACCTTTTATGGGTTTCGCTCGACGAAAACGATCAATTAAAAAATTGCAATGTTTTTCAAATTGTCTATTAGATAAACAGGGTGACCAAGGGGTGCGTGCAAACTTTTTTGTATTCAACTAATCGGCATGTTTTTTTTTTTTTAGGCGATAGCTCCCACAATAGGCACATTATAAAAATATTTGTATTCATATACAAGTGTCCCAAAATAAGATACACAACTAAGTTCTGTTTTTTAAATGAAAACCCTAAATTTTTGTTACTTTTTTGTAAATTGCCAATATAACGCACCTAGGTTTCTTAGACTTATCTGCCATAGTTTTTGACTTATGCCAATTTAGGTGTCAAAATTGCGTCGTGCGTAGACCCACAAAAAAATTCATAACTTCAAAACTATGCAAGATAACTTAACCAACTTTTTTCCAGTCGATTACTTAATTTTCTATTTTTTTTTCATACAAATGGTAATTACTCGTTTTTTTAAATACAACACTTTATATTTTATTGCATCCTTGCATGGTATTTTTTATAAGCTTTCTGTCCGATATAAGTTTTATGGGGTCTACTTTATAAAATTTGGAACATCGACTCCAAGTTTGCCTTTATCTCAAAAAATACGCTAAAGCTTAGAGAATCAACCGAAAAAAAGTTGGTTAAGTTATCTTGAATAGTTTTGAAGTTATGAAGTTTTTCGTCGGTCTACGCACGACGCAATTTTGACACATAAATTGGCATAAGTCAAAAACTATGGCAGATAAGTCTAGGAAACGTAGGTGCGTTATAGTAGCAATTTAGTGGCGAATCTGAAAATGTAAAAAAAAATTGGCCTTTTTTAATTAATAACAGAACTTAGGTGTGTATCTTATTTTGGGACACCCTGTATATGAATAAAAACATTTGTATAATATGTCTCATTGTTGGCTCTATTACCTAAAAAAAATCATGTCGATAACTTAAATAGAAAAAAAGTTATGGAGCTTGCACGCAGCCTTGCGTCATCCTGTATATCTAATAGACAATTTGAAAAACATTGCGATTTTTTAAATGATCGTTTGAAGAATTTGTTTTTTATTGATAGTTTTTGAAAAATAAATATTAGTAAGTTGTTGGAAATTAGGTGTTTTCTTTAGAACAGTTTATTAGTGACGGTAATTGGTAATTTTTCTATTTAATTTCCAAGGAAACTCTACTTTCAGGCGATCTTAGGTGATCATACACTATGCGGCGCTCTCAAAAAAAATTTTTTTCAGAAATTTTTAAAACGTCCGTCTCAAAACTTATGTGAAGACATAGTAAAAATATATGAAAGTTTTTGCATAAATTTTTGAGAATTTTAAAATCTGCGTAATTGTTTATTTTTTTTGTTTAAATAATATATTTTTAAATTATTTGTTAATAACAAATTTTTAGAATGCATGCATTATCACGTCGGTAGTGTACGTACTTATATCTACTATTAAAAAAATCGTTTCAATATGTTGATTTGTTCTTTAGATAAAAATTCTTTTTGTTACGAGGTACTTAATTTTGGACAACCCCGTTTTTCGACATACATTGAAAAAATAAAAAACGGTGAAATACGTGCCACTTATTTTTAAACGTTCTATACAGGGTTTTTGAGGATTGTGAGCAAATATTTTAACCACTAATAGAACTCGGCAAAAGAAATAACTTTCGTTATTCCAACTTTTATCGAAAGCACGTCATTTTTGAGTTAAAATTAAAAATAAATTGAGGCTGAAAACCCGTCCCCGCCGATGTCTTAATACGATGTTTACGTTCATTCATAAGAAAAAACTTTGGAACGTAAACAGCGTAAAGACAAAAAAATAATCGCTACATTAGGGTAGATTAGTGTCAATGTTAGTGGGTCAATACTTGCTATTATAAAAAATTGCTCGAAATGTGGTCATTCGTTGGCAATGCACAGTTCTTGCACTCTCGGGCTAGGGAACCTTGCGTTCGCACATACAGCCCTTCGAAGGTATAAATTTGAGCTGCGTACACTAATTCACTAATTGTCTCATGTGAACCCCCAAAAAACACACGTATTCAAATCTGGTGACCGCGGTGGTCATTGGCGACCAATCCATCTCTAGGGAAAATGATTGTTCAATCCATTGGTGACGATCTTTTACGATTTAAGGTAAATTGACTATTTTTACGATTTTACTACCGCTCACCTTCAAAAACTCAAAAAATTCAAAATTTTTGAAACTTGACCCAATGTCGTTTTATGCACTTATTTGAGTCCTTAAGACCTCTAGAAATGTAAAAAAAACGTAAAATAGATCAATTTTAAAGATAATTTTTTTTTTGATTTTTGTCGAGATTTTGGTCGATTTTTGGCACCCCGAGCGGTCTAATGGCAATAACTCCGGACTTATTAGAGATAACCTCTTATATTTGGTACCGTTGGATAKAAWATTRAATTTTCTATYATATATTAAAAATTTCAGTGCTCTACGATGAATAGTTATCGAGAAAATTTCTGATAAAGTCAAAAATATCGAGAATTTAAATCCGACTATAACTTCAAAACTACTACGAATTTTGCAGTTTAATTGACGCCAATCGATTCCCCGGAACNAAAATATCGAGAATTTAAATCCGACTATAACTTCAAAACTACTACGAATTTTGCAGTTTAATTGACGCCAATCGATTCCCCGGAACATTTTACATAGGTATAGGTCAAAATATTATGTCATTGAGACACAGTTTTGCCGCAATTTACAAAATAATAAAAAGTATGATGGAGCTGTAAGGTCCAATTTGGTGATCTTCAATGATCGCTCCCCAAACATTTAGTGAAAATCGGTCTTGGAAATGCGATGTCCGTACACTAATACGGCGTTTGAGTAGTTGGCCATAATGACTTTATTGACAATTTGATTTCAAATCGATGTGCACAATTCACCCGAAAGCGCATTAACGACTAACTAAACTGACACGTGTAAACAAGTGATAATTTTTTTGGACAAAAAGTTTCCTTTTTTCTGTGTAAAAACTAAAAAGGACAGACACACTGAACGGCTCGTGAAAATCATAGGGGAGAAATTGTAAAAATAAAATTTGGATACGGAATTTGTTTGGTCTTCAATTCGACTTTTCATAACAAATTCTCTTAGTGGTTAAAATATTTGCTCGCAATCCACAAACACCCTGTATGTTGATTTTAGACAAAAATTCTTTTTGCTACGAGGTACTTAATTTTGTACATCACTGTTTTTCCAACATACATTGAAAAAATAAAAACGGTGAAATACGTGTCTCTTAACATATCTCAAATTTACAAAAATCAGAAACAATGAGTTTTAAAAGTGATGGAATTACTCATTTTGGAATTTTGTAGTGAATTTCCGTACCCGACAAACATGCGTGTTTTTTCCTTGTAATTTGTAGTAGACATAGCCGGCAAACATTCCGATGAAATATGGTGTAGCCCTCGTGTGCGACTTGATATAAGTTAGGAGAAAATCGTAATGGCTTTTTGGTCCTGTTAAAAACTCGGGATAAAAGTGCAGCAAAGCCGGTCGTTGATACACCAAAGTAATGGCAAACGGGATCAATGTTGAAACAACAACGAGGAGTAGCAGCGTGCCGAGCCCAAACTTCTTGTCTTTTTTGATCAAAAGACACACAAAAATGGCTATGATGAAGTAATGAAAGTCACACGGGAGATACCATGAATGGGCCATACACTAGAACCGATCATTTGTAAAATGTTGAGTCATGTTACACTTTTACGTGCAAAAACCTTGACAAAGTAAAAATCTCTTTATAAACGATTTTCTTTGAATGGTTGATAGTTCATAAACGTACTCACTTACCACGTGATCGGCTTTAACGTAATTGCTGAGATAGAGGAGATTGATCCACCAGTGGTCTTTGCAGTCTTGGGAATCTTGACCGGCGATTAATTTCCATAAAGGCCCCGAACCCGTGTAATTGAAAACCGTGGCATAATAGAAAATAACGAAAGCATAAACGGGTGTTAATCTAAAAATCAGTGCAGTTAAATAATTGTAACCTTGAACTAGTGAGAGGAAATTTATTCACACTTCAACAACTGCATCTCAATTTACGTGGTTTGCACAAAAAATGGATTTTTTAATTGAATTATGACTTCATAGTTTAGCGGACGTGATGCAATAATGAAGAACGCGAGGAAAAGAGAAGATGAACACAACAATTGCAGCTTTTTTTATTATTATTATTATTGAAATGAGAAATGCACATTTATAACAATTATCTCCCGCATAGTTTTTGCGTATTGGAATAATAAAAATACAAACGTAGATTGTTATAAATTCATTATTTATGTTCATTTAATAAGAATAATGTTAATAAAGAGACGGAAATAAACAATTATTTTTTGTTATTTATTGACCGCTGTTATTAACATTCTTTACGCCTAATTACTCCTGTACTTTTTTATTTTATTTTTGAAGATAAATAACTATTTCTTTATCGTGTAAAAATTACTAAGTTCATCAATTTCCGGCTGAATATTTTTATTAAAAAGCAAACCATTCTAATTTATTACAAATCTTTATGTACTTTTACAGAATTTAATCAAATTTTAGGATTTATTTACAATGATTAAAATTTTTAATATTTCCCAACAGACATTACAGGTGTACAGGCTGTGCCAGAACTCGCACCCCAGAGGAAAATATCAATCATGGGGAAAATTAAAAAAATTATCTATAAAAATTTCAAAGTTATGAGAGTTTAAATTTTGCATTTCGACTATTTATTTCTGTTGCAAAAATAATTTTCCAAGTTTTTTTTGCTACAGATTACTTATTAGAAGAGGAAACAAGGAGGCTGTATCCTAATGTTATTTGTGGCTTTTATAGGTAAAATTTTGTACCTTTACTAAATAATTGTAAAAAAAACATACAGAGTCCAGAGAAAAATTTCAAGTAAGATAAGATACCAGGAACATGGAAAACATGTTTAAAAAATTCTATCTGTCAAAAAATTTTGACATTTATTTTTTGACATTTGACATTTTTTTATATCAATTTAATGATACTAATGATCTTGTATATGCTTCTTTACAATTATTTAGTAAAGGTATAAAAATTTTGCCAATAAAAGTTACAAATAACATTGAACAGAGTTACAAGTTAGGATACAGCTTCCTTATTTCCTCTTCTAATAGCCTTTAGCAAAAAAACTTGGAAAATTATTTTTCCAACAGGAATAAATAGAGTCAAAATGCAAAATTTAAACTCTCATAATTTCGAAATTTTTATAGATAATTTTTTTTAAACATTTTTTCCATGTCTTATTTTCCATATCTTACTTGAAATTTTTCTCTGGGGTGCGAGTTCTGGCGCACCTTGTATAAAAAATTAATGAGCAACTAACATAAAGAACATAACATCAAAGAAAAGTCAATAATAAGATAAAATAATAAAAATTCTAATAACCCTAAACTGTTTCATGGATTAATTTCCGATTTTCTTATTTTGAGCAGTTTAATAATTATGCAGATATTTACATGGTTTTAAATGGTTTAAAAATGTACAGCTTAGAAAAATTGGTCTCAGTTGACAAGCAAATGTATTGTAATCACATATTCATGAAGTGAAAGGCATTATTTATTTTTGTTTTAATTTAAAAAGAAGCTGAGTCGTCTTAGTGATATTTTCAGTGGGATTGATCATTGTAATATCCTCAATTTTTACATCATTTAATAAATCAAGTAATAATAATAATAATTTATTTATGTTTTTTTAATCGCAAAACACTTAAAAAAGCCGTTTATGTAATGGCAGATAATTTTATATGTGACAACCAAAGACTAATTAAAACAGAGCTTTGTAATAAGCAAGTCTTATTATCCGGTTCTTGGCTCTGTCCTTGAATAATTTCTTGGTTTTATTTCCAATTTCCAAGATTTCCCAAAAATTAGAAAATGGTTGAATTTGTGTAAAAATCATTAGTTTATAAAAAAAAAACATTACACAATGATTCGAAATAAATATTCAATTACTGAAATGATGTTTTTTAGTTAAAATCCAATTATAACTTTGATGTAAAATTAGCAATGATTTTATTTTTCCGTTGTTGAAAATTGTTCAAAAAGTATGATTTGTGTACAGGAGTAATTTTTTTAATTATGGAAATCTCATGACTAAGCTAATGACACAACAACAATTATGTTAATAATAATTGGATAATCGATCGAGTTGTTCTAGACGCAAATCCACTCAACAAAACTTACCTTATATATCTCATCAAAATAATGAATGCGGGATTAACTTTTTTCTTATCATATTGATTCAACAATCCGTAACACACCAAAAGTCCACCCAAGACAAAAAATGTATCTACGAATAAATCCCCATGAAATAAAAACGGGGCTAGTGGTGCTCTGTATTGCTAAAAATGTGTTCATTACATTAAAAGTTAAACAACAATAAACTTACTGTTTCCACATAGTCGAAATTTAGTAAAGCTGCGGATGTAAAAGTGCCAAAACGGTGATCCAAAATAATGCAAAAAATGCAAAGTGTGCGAATTCCGTATAAGAGTCGCAAGGCACTATTAGATTCGTCGATTTTTGTCAATTCGTTGAAATTCTTCCTTGCGGAAAAGGCCATCAAATAGCTATACAAAGATGATTCTATACATGTGTTAATAAACGTGATTTTTTTGTTAAAACTGCTTACTTTTAGCCGGCTTTTCGTCTTTTTCCTCACTTGCGTTGAAATCACAAAGTGTTGACACTATTACTAATAAACAAAGGAGAGTGGCTAGTGTGCTGAAATTAAAAGTCAGTTTATTTTTTATAATATTTTTGGGTGATACTTCAATTTTACCAGAAGCAGTAGTCAGCAGGAAGGAATCGTGAATTTTCGAGCTTAGTGTGACAAGTTATTTCGGAAATGTGTGCGTTGTATGTTACATTGTTTTGTAAAAGAGGTAAATCGATGTCATTTATGTAAGAATTAAGGAACTTTTCTGACTCTTCAGGGGAGCAGGACGCAGGGATGCACCATCCGACTTGGATTATGTTTCGGGGTTGTTGGGACTTGTCTTTGTAGGGCTAAAAACGGTTCAGGGTGAAAATTTATATCAGGCGAGAAGTTTTTTGCTTAAACTAATTATACAGAGTGCGCCAGAACTCGCGCCCCAGAGCAAAATGCCATATAAGGTAGGATACCAGGAAAAACAAACAAAACAAAAAAAAATTGTCTAAAAATTTCGACATTATGAGAGTTTAAATTTTGCACTTTGACTCTATTTATTTCTGTTGGGAAAATAATTTTCCAAGTTTTTTTGCTACAAGCTATTAAAAAAGGAAACAAGGAAGCTGTATCCTAAATTGTAACTCTGTTTAATGTTATTTGTGGGGTTTGTTATCAAAATTGTTGTACCTTTATTAAATAATTGTAAAAAAAAATATACAAGATCATCAGTATCCTTAAATAGATATAAAAACTGTCAAATGTGAAAAAATAAAAGTCATTTTTTTAAAAAAAAAGGGATTTTTTAAACATTTTTTTAATGTCTTGATATTTACCTTACTTGAAAATTTTCTCTAGGGCGCGAGTTCTGGCGCACCCAGTATTTTGAAAACACTAATTGATGAACAATAAAGTAATGTAAAGTAAAGTAATGATAAATTTTTAAGTTTCTCACAAATAAAGTACACATATTTTAATTTTTTTAAATAGCCACTCACTATAAAACCTTTTTTTACAAAAACTATGATCTAAGGATTACAGTTATCTACATTTTTATCAAAAAAAAATTCATATAGATAAGTTGCAATTAAAAAAATTACATAATTCAAAAACAAAACAAAATTTCATTCTCAAAACACGAACACATTTTATTAGCACTTATTTGTTATTAATTAATATATTCTGAAGGTTAATGATTAAACAAAACCGCTTGGTTCCAGACTTTTTTTTTAATTATGTGAGAATTTACAATTTTAAGTGAAAATGAATAGTCCTCCTAGGACTCCTTTCGGGAATCACTACATAATAATACGAAAGTTTTCTCATTTAGTAATCTTACATTCTTAGAAATAAACCAATTATTTTAATATTCTGAAAAACACACGTCCCAACTAAGAAAACATGAAAAAGGAAAATTTATCCTTAAAATAATATGGTTAAAACTTTATTTTCAAATAAATTCAAAATATCAAATAATAAAATATTTCATAAACCAATGTTAATAAAGAATCATGAAAAGTTTATTTTTCAGGTGAAAAAAAATGCGAAAACTGCAATAAAAAATTAAAATATCAATAAAAATATAAAAGTTTTATTAAAAAGTAATTTTTTCTTTGATTTCATTCATTTGGATTACAAACACAATTCTTCTTTTCTAACTTATTTTAAATAGAATGCGATTTTTAATTCGAAACACAGGTACACTTCACCAACTTATGTAATTTTAATAGACTTCAAACTGGCCTATATTAAAACATTAAACACTTCTTTCAAGAAGTTTTGATTTAACGCCTACATTTTTTCATAAAAATAAAAAGATTTAAAATGCATTTCAAAATGTATCTACCATTTTTATTACTCTATTATTATTATTGTTTCTCTGTAGTAAATTTGCATGATAAATAATCATCAAGTTTTAGTTTCCAAAGGGTTTATATGTAGTTTTTTTTTCATTTTTCAGATTACCTATAGAAAAAATATTGGGAATCGAATTAATTTTTTAAATTATTAATAATGAAATGAAAAAACTAGGAAAAAGGAGGAATTCTCTAAAAAATATTTCAATTAATATGTATTACATACAGGGTGTCCCAGCGAGTTGAAAAAGTCCATTAGTGACCTTTAAATGGCAAAATAGATACTAATCTAGTCCATCACCTAAAATTACTTTCAACTATACAGAGTATCTCAAAAATAAGTTACAATACAAACTTGCGTTTTTGGATGTACTTACATTTTTATGACAATGTTTTTAAATTAAACTTTTAATGGTCGATTTTGCCTAGTTTCAAAAATAAGACGGTTTTTTTGACGAAAACATGCACATTTTAAAAATTTATTACACAAAAACTAAGACATCTAGAAATATTTTTTTACTACCGCAAAGAAGAAGGTACAAGCTATAAGGTTGTAAAATCATTTTTTTAGTTTGTTGCATTAGCAAAGATATAAAAAAATGGAGGCGTTTGTTAAAAGTTCAATAACTTAAAAAATTTAAATGGAACACCCTATTTATTGTTTTTGCATTTAGTCCATCGCATAAAATTATTTTCAACTATACAGCGTGTCTCGGATGTATATTTTTACGACAATGTTATTAACCTAAACTTTTATTCGTCGATTTTGTTTAGTTTTAAAAATAAGATAAATAAATACAATAAAAAAAATAAAATAATTAAAGTTTCACTTGCATCGTGGTTTCCTAAAACCACACCAGTTTTTTAAAAATAGTTTTTGAAGGAAACGGTTTACAGGTTAGTCCAAAACTTTCTAATGACATTTTTTGAAACCTTTTTAGATTTGATTTTATTTAGTTATTTGTACCTACCAATTGTTACCAGTAAAGCGCATTCCAAATCAAGGTAAAAAATTTAACATAAAAGTCAAAAATGACGTCAAGGATAGTTGCAGTTCAGAATACAGCTTCTTTGTTAATATTTCACACATTTCAATCATATGAAATTATTTTACAAACTGAAATAAATACAGTCAAATGTACAAACTTTAAACTTCTATATTTTTATAGGGATTTTTAAAAATTTTTGCAAATCATTGTACAAGGTGTCCCAGCGAGTTGAAAAAGTTCATTAGTCACCTTTAAATAGTACAATTTATAAAAAATTATATAGGACATTGATAGATTCTAATCTAGTCTATCACATAAAATTATTTGCACCTATAAAGCGTGTCTCAAAAATAAGTTACAATGCAAACTTGTGTTTTTTTAAATGAAACACCGTATTTTTTTAGTGTGTTGCATTTGTGAAGATAAGAAAATGAAAACGTTTCTTAAAAGTTCAACAACTTAAAAAATTCAATTGGAACACCCTATTTATTGTTTTTGCATTTAAAAGATTATTAAATTGTTTTTCTAAAATCATTTACTTTTAGGTGTTTATAATCAATAACTAAAAAGATAGTTAACGTTAAACATAAAAAAATAATTACTATTGTTTCAGTAGCCAAAAAGTGCACAGTTACACAAGAGATATATCACTTAATAATCACATTTGTGTTGGAATGAATCCATTATTCTTTATTTTTACAATAAAATAATTTGAATTTCATTGTTTATAACGACTTTTACAATCTCTGGATAAACCAAGGGATAAATGATCCGTGGTGGAATTACTATGGTTAACAATGCTTAGATAATGATAGGCATTGTTGCTACAATTAATATTGAATGTTAAATATCTTTTCATTTATCAATTCTAGACATTAAAAGTTTATTTTTTTAGCTAGACAATTTATTAATAAATTATAATAATAGACTATTAGATGCAAAAATAAAAAAATTTGTTGTTCCATTTAATTTTTTTAAGTTATTTAACTTTTAACCATCGCCGTCTCCATAGAAATAATCTTTTTCTCGCCTGGGCATTTTGTAAGTTCAACTGATTCCCGTTGGCGCTTTAATCTGGGGAAATTTTTTGACAAATCCAGTTTTATCAATTCTCCCTGGCGTATCTTGTTTTGTTGTATCCTTCCTTCCCAGCATTTATTAATTGCGTTATTTTTCGTTAATAATTAAAAATCATTCAGTTTTTTCTTAGTAACCCCCGTAACTAAGAAAAAATTGGAATCACTGCTCCAATGCATTTTTTACGAAATGCCCAGGCGGGATATTGATACATTTGATTAAGGAGGCGGTGCTTTTAACAAACTTCTTAATTTATTAATCTTTACAAATGCAAAACACTAAAAAATTGCTACAGTTTTACATTCTGTACTTTCTTCATTACAGAAGTAAGAAAAAAATTGTTTTAGCTGTCTTAGTTTTTGTGTAATAAGTTTTTAAAAAGTGCATATTATCGTCAAAAAACGTCTTATTTTTAAAACTAAGCGGAATCGACTAATAAAAGTTTCGCGTAAAAACATTGTTTTAGAAGGCGACATCTAAAAATGCCTCGAAACATACGGTGTTTTATTTAAAAAAACACAAATTTGTATCGTAACTTATTTTTGGGACATGCTGTATGGTTGAAAATAATTTTAGATGATGCACTAGATTAGTATCTATCAATGTCTTGCACATTTTTTTTAATTTTACTATTTAAACGTCACTAATGGACTTTTTCAACTTGCTGGGACAGCCTGTATGTAGTTTTTTTTCACTTTTCCGATTACAGAAAAAATTGAGAGATATTGAGAATGCAATGAATTTTTAAAATTATTAAAATGAAATGAAAAAACTAGGAAAAAGAAGGAATTCTCGAAAAATCATTTCAATTAATATGTATTACATATTTATTGAAATCTGATTAGAAATAATAATAGTACAGCCTATTGCGTTTTCCCCCAACATTCTATATAATATGACATTTATCTCAAAATTTAAAAAAGAAGAAATTTTTAAGGTCATAGACTGAAATTTAACTACAACTGAAACGTTTAAAAAATTTGTTTCGCACCTTTTTACTGTTAATATACAATGAGTAAACTACTTACATAAAGTCTTTCTGAAACATGTTCGTATGGGTCATGGTAGAGCGAAATGGGGTCCGTGTGGTGCCTCGGATTGGGCACATTTGCCGTCAATTGAGTCAAGCAGTATTTGGTCAAAAAGGGCGCTTTAGCTGTTAGACATTCCTCAAAATGCCCCATTTGGAAAATGCTTCCTCGCAGCACTCCCGTCGCCGATTTTGCAGTCGCGTCCCACACTGGAATTTGTTTTTGGAAAACTTGAAATCTGCCCACTTTAACTTACTTTCGTGTGCCCACAACGTAAAGTTTTCTAAATTTTGGATATACATTTCACTTTGTCTTTTACATAATGAGTTGTTCGTTTCTAACACAGCCACCGGTAACGAGGGAAAAACGGTATTTTCGGAAATTTCACCTTTTATTACTAAGATCATAGCCGAAGCACTTAGAAGCGAAAGAAGTGTTTTCCGCATCGTGTCACGTTATTGATTCATAAAAAAAGTTGCATTCTATGTGTATGGCTCTAAGCATGGAAATGTGTAAATAAATAAGAGCAAAAAGCTTTTATAACTTTTACAATGTGCGCAATGCTGCTTTGTCCTTCATTGCACAGACTTTTTAAACCGCTTTTAAATCGAGAAATGTTACGTGAATGGGAAGTTTCTTCTGTCTCTGTAGTGTAATAACATTTTTTTATTTAATAAAAGTCTGTTAATTAGTCTACAGTAGCAGAAAATTGAGTTTTTGGCTTCTTATTGGAAGACCTCATAAGCACAATTACCTATAATCTCCTAATTACGATTATTTTTAATAAAAATTGTTCACATTATAGCTGACACCTAATGAAATCGTCACAATTTCCAGATATTTATCACGCAAATGTTATTATTTTCTATTGTGAAGATAAATCAGTGAAAATATTTTTTAATAAGTAATTAAGATATTTTTCTACTTTGCGTTTCAAGGTTTTTTGATGATGTTAGGTTTAACGCTTGATTTAGATTATGATGCAACAATTAATGATAATTGGTAATTAGAATATTTACCTAAACTCATTTCAATTTTCTTGAAAATTCACTTGAAGGCAGTGAAAAAATAAAAAAAATATCACATTTTTTTACAAATCAAATTTTATGTATGTAAATAATGTAATGATACAATTAAGAAGAGGAATTATTAATTATAAAATCAGTTTCTAATGAATCGTTTAATATTTATAAAGAAACACGCGAAAAGCAAAAATTGCATGTTAATAGCAATAAACCAAAAAAATTGTTTACGTTTTTTACACCTTTAACAACAATTTGTTTATCTTGTGGATAACAACATGATAAGTAATAATTTCGAGGAGAAATCTTTTAATTAGCATTTATTTGTTCTTGTTATGATTTGTTTCACAACTGCAAAAAGTTTTTGATAATTTGAAATTTGCTGCAATTTTGGCGGATGCGCCAGGTTAAAGTATTACCAAAATGTTCAAAAATTTGTTCAGTATTAATTCTGAAAATTTAATTTAATTAATTTCATATACAAATTTTGAGAAGTAATTTTAGTGCCTACCAATAAAAAAATGGTTACTTAAATAACCTTCATTAAATATGACATAAAAAAGGACCACATAAAAAGACCAACAAAAATAAATTTCCTCATTATACAGGGTGTCCCAGTGAGTTGAAAAAGTCCACTAGTGACCTTTAAATGGTAAAATTAAAAAAAAATGAATAGGACATACTAATCTAGTGCATCACCCAAAATTATTTTCAACTACAGAGCATGTCTCAAAAATAAGTTACGATACAAACTTGTATTTTTTTAAATAAAACACCGTATGTTTCTAGGCATTTTTGGATGTACTCTTTTAAAACAATGTTTTTACGCGAAACTTTTATTAGTCGTTTTCACTTAGTTTAAGAAATAAAACTTTTTTTGACGAAAACATGCACTTTTTAAGAATTTATTACACAAAAACTAAGACAGCTTAAACACATTTTTTCTTACTTCTGCTATGAAGAAAGTACAGAATTGAAAGCTGTAGCAATTTTTTAGTGTTTTGCATTTGCAAAGATTAATAAATTAAGAAGTTTCTTAAAAGTTAAATAACTTAAAAAATTTAAATGGAACATCCTATCTATTTTTATTTTTGCATCTAATAGATTGATAAATTGTCTATCTAATAAATAAACTTTTAATGACTAGAATTGATAAATAAAAAGATATTTAACATTCAATATTAATTGTAACAACAATGTCTATCAATATTTGGGCATACTATGGCAACCATAGTAATTCCACCACAGATCCACTTATTCGTTGATTTATCCAGAGATTGTAAAAGTCGTTATAAATTCTGAAATTCGAATTATCTTATTGTAAAAATAAAGAATAATGGATTCAGTTTAACACAAATGTGATTATTAAGTGATATTTCTTCCATCTCTTATGCAACTGTGCACTTTTTTGCTACTGAAACAATAGTAATTATTTTTTTTAATGTTTAACGTTAAATAGCTTTTTAGTTATTGATTATAAACACAAGTAAATAATTTTAGAAAGACAATTAATAATCTATTATATGCAAAATCAATAAATAGGGTGTTCCATTAAATTTTTTTAAGTTATTGAACTTTTAAAAAACGCCTTCATTTTTTTTATCTTTGCAAATGTCTAGATGCCTTAATTTTTGTGTAATAAATTTTTAAAAAGTGCATGTTTTCGTCAAAAAACCGTCTTAACTTAAAAATTTAGCTTAAGAACAATGTTATAAAAATCTCCAACAATAGGGTGTTTCATTTAGAAAAACACAAGTTTGTATCGTAACTTATTTTTGAGACACTCTGTATAGTTGAAAATAATTTTAGACGATGGACTAGATTAGTATCTAACAATATATTTTTTTTAATTTTACCATTTAAAGGTCACTAATGGACTTTTTCAACTCGCTGGGACACCCTGTATAAATTAGTAAAAACAATTAGGAAAAAACAAATGTCCCTGATCTTTTGATAAGAATGTTAGCAAATTTTAAGTAAAAAGTCCAGCTTAATTTACGACAAAACCCATCATTTTCTAAGCCACAAAGTAATTTACTAAAATTAGTAATGTCTGGAATATTTTTAATGAATAAAGTCATGCATTATATTCAATAAATTCGACATTCAAATAATAAAATTTTATTCTTAGAATAACTGTTAAGAATAGTTTTTAAAAACTTCCAATTTTTATAGCTACAGCATGTTTGTCTAATAATAAACAAGAAGCGATGAAGTGGTATGCATTACAGCAAAATCCTTCGAGAATTTGAACTAGAAAGTGTCAATTCATACTAATTAGAATTTATTAACCTTCAACATAAGCTCGTCATTTTGACGTTTCTTTTTTACTGTTAACTGGGTATAAGAAGTGCAAATTAAATTATCTACGCCGATAAAAATTACACTAAACATTAAACAACTCAAAGTGATTGTTCTTTTATATTAATAAAAAACACACTAGTCATTAATAGTTATTTATTCGATTCTCTATATTCAAATTGAATTTTATCTACTCTTTTCTTCATGTTAAAATGAAATTTTATCGTCTAGATGATGAAAAAATGCATCCATTGTTGTATATCTGTGGTTGTTAGTTGCTAACGATCTTTGACATTAGATTTCATTGTTGAATTTTACTTTAGACATTTTTAAATATCGACCAAATTGACTACAAAATTAGTAGGGATTGAATAAAATTTTATAATGTACACGACGCTAAATTGCTCTCAACGATAAAATTGAATTTTATCGTCTCGTATAATAAATAACTATTATTATACAAGACGATAAAGACATTGGTTATCTGGGACTTCTGGGAGTGAAAAGGTTAAGTTCACGAGTGACGAAGTCATGAGTGGACTTATTTCACGAGTAGATAAACAATCTTTATCGTCGTGTATAATACAACATTGTTTTCTATAGCAGGACTTAAAATTTAAAAGAAAAAATAAAAATTAAAAAAAATACAATTTTTGGCATTTTTCAATACGAAGCGTCAGATTATTTTTAATAGATTTAAAGCAAGTTTAAACCTTGTTCAGTATAATTCGAAGAATAAAATGTTGTATTCAACTCATTTGAGTGTAAATCCGCTTTATTCCACCTCGTGAATGATAAAATTTGTAAATTTAAATGAATAAGTTAAAACATTTTATCTACCCTTGCTGTTAAAAGTGTTACTTTATCTACCCTTGCGGTTAAAGTGCTACTTTATCTACTCAAAAAAGTTGATTTGCTATAGAAAAAAAATCTTTAAACCCGAATTTTGCAACATCAAATAAAAATCAACTGGCATGCTTTCGTGTCAAAACTGACAGTCTTGTTATAAAAGAAATAAGAAAACAATACGATCCATAATGATTAATGATGTAAATAATTTAGGTTCTATTATCGAAATAAATGCAGAAGAACAAGATCTCAGACTAGTTGGTTTACCAAATGAGGAAAATGAATTTGTCTACGCAAAAACTTTCTTACAAAAAAGCAGTACTGACACTGGAGCAAATTTGTAAGAAAATCTTTCAAACTATTCCAGCTTCATATGTATGTTTTTAGATACGACCATCTATCAGAAGTTTTGAATAAAATCTTATCCGAACGCCCGGAAAATGTCGTCGACTTTTTCGAAGAATACAGTCGCAAAATTAAAGAAAAACGATTCAAACCACTCACTGATCATTTGGAAGACATTTACGTGGAACCTGGACGATATCGTCAGGCTAATAGATTGATGCCTTTACTCAAAGTATTTTGTTTTGTACAGGGTGTTTGTGGATTGCGAGCAAATATTTTAACCACTAAGAGAATTTGTTATGAAAAGTCGAATTGAAGACCAAACAAATTCTGTATAAAAATTTAATTTTTGCAATTTCCCCTCTATGATTTTCACGAGCCGTTCAGTGTGTCTGTCCTTGTTAGTTGGAAGTAAAAATATCAATGAAAATAAATTGCATTGAATATTGACCGTGAAAGTTTTTATACAGAAAAAAGGAAACTTTTTGTCCAAAAAAATTATCACTTGTTTACACATGTCAGTTTAGTTAGTCGTTAATGCGCTTTCGGGTGAATTATGCACATCGATTTGAAATCAAATTGTCAATCAAGTCATTATGGCCAACTATTCAAACGCCAAATTAACTAGTATGCAGACATCGCACTTCCAAAACCGATTTTCACTAAATGTTTCGGCAGCGATCATTGAAGATCACCAAATTGGACCCCACATATTACCTCAACGTTTAACTAGTGAATAATCATTTTCCCTAGAGATGGTTTGGTCGCCAATGACCACCGCGGTCACCAGATTTAAATACGTGTGTTTTTTTGGGGGTTCACATGAAACAATTAGTGAATTAGTGTACGCAGCTCAAATTTATACCTTCGAGGGCTGTGTGTGCAAACGCAAGCTTCCCTAGCCCGAAGAGTACAAGAAGTGTGCATTGCCAACGAATGACCACATTTCGAGCAATTTTTTATAATAGCAAGAATTGACCCACTAATATTGACCCTAATGTAGCGATAATTTTTTTGTCTTTACGCTGTTTACGTTCCAAAGTTTTTTCTTATGAATGATTGTAAACATCGTATTAAGACATAGGCGGGGACAGGTTTTCAGCCTTAATTTATTTTTAATTTTAACTCAGAAATGACGTGCTTTCTTTTGACGAGTCCTATTAGTGGTTAAAATATTTGCTTGCAATCCTCAAACACCCTGCATTTTAAATTTAATTAAATTTCTGGTAGCCTTTACCACCTGAGGAACCTTCAACCCTCGACCCGGAAGACCTGGAACGTGCTGACATGACCAAAAACAATATGCTTGACCTTTTGTCCTACTTCGAACTTGCCGGTCTTGGTCTACCCCGAACCGAAATGTTTTGCCTGACTATGTCCATGAGACAATTAATCCGAGTCGAACCAATTGCAAAAATACGATTTTGGGGGAAAATTTTCGGAATGAACAAAAATTATATCATTGTCGAGACGGAATTGAAAGATGAAGAGTATTCCAAAAGAAATGAAAATTACACCGGGTTACCAGATACCAAAATCGAGGACATAGTCGCCAACCAATTGGATGATATAACAAAAGCACAACTTGTGGGTGAAGGCGAGCCACCTAAACCATGGGAGGTCCTGCCTCCAATTCCCCAAATTCAATATGAGGAGCCTCCAGAACCACCATCGGAACCCTCAGGTGTTGGAGTCAACAAGAACGTTTATTACGTTTGTAACGAAATAGGAGATCCTTGGGTACAACTTCCCGATATAACTCCAAAGCAAATTCGAGTGGCTCGTCAAATTTATAAGACTTTTACCGGCGATTTAGACCAACCAATTGTCTCATATCCGTTTTTCCCAGGAACTGAACGAAATTTTTTGAGGGCACAAATCGCACGGATTTCTGCAGGTAACATTTTGTCTGAAAGAAAGTGACACATTTGGGGTTTTTAGGAACACACATTTCGCCCTTGGGATTTTATACGTTCGGTGGTGAGGGAATTGGTGAAGGAGGGGAAGCGGATGAAGAAGAAGAGGAAGGGAATAAAGGCGAAATCAAAGAAAATCCCAAATATGATTCAGTGCCTATCAAAGACCTAACTGACAGATCTATGATGTTTTGGGTTCATCATAACCACCACATATTGAACCAAGGTTTTATTAATTACACAAGGCGACAAAAAAAGTCATGTCGTGACAACTTGACAAATTTTATATCATTTTGTTCGTCTCAGTAAGACAAATCAAATGCACTAAAAAAAATTTCAAAAAGTCCACACATTTTTTTCTAATTTAAATGAATTTAAAATACTTTAACTTTAAAAAATCATTACTCAATAACTATTAAGCCGATTTCCTTCAAATAAAGACTATTCTAAAGGGATGGACTAGCCCCTTTAGTACGATATGCAATTTGAAATTAAATGTTGGCAAACTTTTCTTCGAACAGTGTTCGAAGAAGTTCGAAGTAAATCGAAGTAATCTAAGAAAAACCCTACGAATAATTTTTTTTTCTTCGCCACCATCGTGAAGAACATCTTTTTATTAGTGAGAATCCAAATTTTTAAAATAATATACCAAGAAGTTTTTAAGATATGATTTTTTGAAGTTAAGGTTTGCATTGCGCCATATAGGAGAAATGCATGTTAATCTTACTTAAAGTTACATTTTTATAAAAGTATTTGTTTTCAGACTCTTCTTTTGCTTAAAAATGGTCAATTGCACCTTCTTTGTTCTAATTAGAATAAACAAAAACTATTTGTTTACTTAAAACAAACAAAGAGTACCTGCGTACTAATTAAAACAAATAAAGAGTTTTTTTGTTCTAAAAATGATCACTCAGCATTGAGCAAAAAGGATCTAGAAGTTTAAAGCAGTAGCTTTAAATATAAGAACAAATCTTTTTCAAATTAAATCACTTTCGGATTCCAACTTTGTTCACTTTGTTCTAGCTTTCTGAACTTTTTTTGAAAATGTTTCCAGCAAATGCTTTCTCATCACTTTCTACTGATGTTGAATGCAATAAGTCAGTTGCTTCGTGTGCAACTGTCAGCCTAATAGTAATTGAGTAATGATTTTTTAAAGTTAAAGTATTTTAAATTCATTTAAATTAGAAAAAAAATATTTAGTTCAAAGTGTGTGGACTTTTTAAAATTTTTTTAGTGCATTTGATTTGTCTCACTGAGACGAACAGAATGATATAAAATTTGTCAAGTTGTCACGACATGACTTTTTTTGTCGCCTTGTGTTATCAGTGACATTGAAATGATTGCTTCAGGTCGTACGACGTGGTGGAACCCGAATCCTTTACCAGAAACAGGACCAGATGAAGAATTGGGAGAGGAGGAAGAAGAAGCTAAACCGGTAGTGATGGGTCCGGAACCGGAAACAGGACCTCCACTACTGACTCCGTGTTCTGAAGATGTAACTTTAGACGCAATTCCTGCATGGTCTGTGCGAAGTTCTTCAGGAGTAGCAGAAGAGTTCGCTGTTGCTATAGTCCGGTCAAATTTTTGGCCTGGGGCTTACTCTTTTGCCACACAAGGCAAAATGTTTCATAATGTTTATTTTGGTACTGGTCTTAAAACCATGGTCCCAAATTTCTCACCCATGCCTTTACCACCGGTCGAGCAAGACTATCCTACAGGACCGGAAATAATGGAAATTGTGGATCCAACAGGAGCCGAAGAGGAAGCTTGGAGAATAGCGCATTTGCCGAAAGAAAAACCGCCGAAATTGGTCGGCGAAGAGGAGATCGGAGAGGAGGAGGAGGAAGAAGAGGAAGATGAAGATGAAGACGAAGACGAATAATTAAAGTTATATTAACCTTTGAAAATTTCAAAAATATAAATTATTTCCGAAGAGTTTGAAGTTTGGGTGCTGAAAGTTTGACTTTTCCAGGCAGATTTCGTGGAAGTTGTTCGTCTTTGACAGCCTTTAGTAGATCTTTCTCACGGGGGGTTATACTCCTGTCTTTGAGGAACATGTTGACAGCGGTGCGTGCTGCTTTGCCTCTTCGACTGGTTCCAGGGGTTATCTTAATCTTAAATCTAACACAGAAAATTATAAAGTCAAAAGTGACACTAATTCGTACTTATAATTAGTCAAAGCGTTGTATGGGGCCACTACTGGTACCGCAAATAATAATTCATCATCGGCAAAAGGAATACCCGTCAGAGAATTAATCATATCAAGCTCAGCTTGAACGACAGGTTCCTCATCTTCAACTCCTCCATCGTCGATCACTTCGGACTTTTGTATTGATAGTATTTTTTCTTTGATTATTTTGGGTTGATCAGGCTTTTTGACTTTGTTGGAATTTTTGTTTTTCTTATTTTTCTTTGGCTCTTTTTGCGTTCCAGCCGATTGAAGGATTTCCATTCGTAATTTGCGTTCTTCCTCGTCTTGGTCTTTATACTTTTCCTTTATTTTTTTCAATTTGCTTTTTTGTCCTCTTTTAGTTTGTTTGTTATTTGCTTCTTCTTTGCGTTCACCTAAAAATCATTTTTAATGTAGAGAATCATACAAAGCAAAGCACTACTTTTAGAGTCATTTTTCTGTTGTTTCGTTTTAGATTCACTGGTATTTCTTGATCTTTGATTAAGCTTAATCACAACCGGTTTATTGTCTCCTAAATATACAACAGTTTCATTCTCATCGGCTTCATCATTGTTTATCACAGGCTCTGTTAATATGTTTATTCTGAAATCAAAAGTGGTGGCACTATTCGACAAGAGTCTAGTTTCTTGGTACACCCGAGGAAAAAACTATTCACCAGTCTAACTTTGTACTCGTTTCAGACTAACTAGTTGAGAGCAGGTTGTAATATGTCGTAAAACCCTTAAAATGTCTTTTTGTGAAAATTACTACAATGAGCATAGATTATAACGTATATTTTACATTAAATTGTAATTATAATAAACAAGCTTGCTCAAATTATCAAATTACAAATACATAAATTTATTTAAGAAATGTATTTTGCAAGTATACAGTATGTTTCCGGATTAAGTTTACAAGAGAAAAAAAAAATACCTTTGATTTTACGCCAAAACTTCAAAGGAAAAACATTTTTAGCTTGACTTGACTTTTAATGTTCTTTATCTACAGCTTTCAAAAATCAAGATTGTAGGATTAGTTTTGAATGCCAGAATTTTTTAAAAATCTGTGAATTTTGCCAATTTCTATCAAGTTATTTCTTTATAATCAAAATTCTAAACTTAATAATACATTTTATAATAGCCAGTCAAAAGGAAACAAATTTTTACCTTTGATTTTACGCCAAACAACAAAGGAAATCCTTTTTTTTCTATAGCAGATGTTAAACTATTTCTTTGAAAACTCTTTAGTAGATAAAGTAACACTTTAACAGCAAGGGTTGTTTTTGCTTTATCTAAATCTGTAATTAAAACTTCATTATTTTGACTCAGTAGAAAGAAAAGTTAATTTATTTCTTACTTTTGGACTTGTAATAATACCTAATCTTTCTTTGCTTTTTTTTTGACAACGATGTCACTTTGACAATTAATTAATTAATTGAATAATGTTTGTTTTTGTTAAAAATGAATAATGTTTTTTTCAGAAGCTGTTTTTTTGACTTGCCATTTATTAAAATTATGTTTTTTTGTTTTTTTACAAACATTTTTGTTATTTAACTCATTTAACTCATCTGTCAAAGCGATGTCATATTTATGTCATTTTGACTTATTTACTTTCAAAAATAGTGATTTGTGGCATAATAACGGGTAGGCAGCAGATCAAAGCGATGATTTAATAACACTTAGTTCAATTAATAAATTTCCTAAGGCAGACAAATTGTTTAATTAACAAATTTAACAACAAATAAAAATAAATTTAATTGTCAAATGTCAGTCATGATGACAGTAAAAGGTAGTTTACAGTGAACTTTTTAAAGTGACAGAAAAATAGGTACTGCTCGAATTTTTAATTCCGCAACTGTACGTATGTCTGTTTTTGAACTAACTACACGTGAAATGTCAAATAAAATGACAAGTCGAAAACGGCAAAATGGGCTGGAATTAGTCGCCGACGTATAATAATAAGACCGTTCTTTTTGAAGGTAAATCATAAATTTAGTTATCTTTTTGATCATGGGATATTACCTTTCCACTTGTCATTTTATTTGACGTTTCACAGACATACGCACAGCACATACGTTTTCGGATACAAGGACAAATTATCTTGATCTCTCGATACTTACTTAGTTTTTACTAATTTAAAAAAAATCATCAATTGTAATTGTCATTGGGCCACATCTTAGGTATCTAATTAAATTAAGTTTATATCTGTTTGAATAATGAACTTTACCAACTCGCTAGAATACCTTATACACAATTTTCAACTTGTTTTAAAATTCTACACTTTTTGGTTTTTGGGTAATGACGCAGCGACATTTTTTTTTTTAATGAAACCCTTATTTTTTAGCGAATTCGATAGATTTTTTTAATTGTCGAAATGGCAACACCAAAATATTATGTATTACATAAAGTTTTCAAAAAAAAATTATCCAAAAAGCGAAATAATATCAATAAAAAACAAAGATAGAATTTTAAATCAAATGAAAAATTTTGTATTAAAAAAAATTGACCTGTTGGAGCATTTTTCCAAAACAAAATATTTTCAGTTTTAATAAATAAGATTATTCCATAATTTTGCCGCTCACTGTATACCCTCATCATTCTAAAAATTTTTTAGATAGACCCCCCCCCCCAAAATTAATTCCTGGATGCGCCCCTGGCTGAAAGTTAGATTTTCTTATAAATTTTGAGGCACTGAGTTCAAAAAAAAACTATTCAAAAAAGTTCACCACTTTAGGTTTAAGAAATATATAATTAACAAAAATACAAAAACCGCCAAAGAACAAATTAAAAATGAGTTATTTTACTTTTTTTATTATACTTTTTTGGATCAGTTTTCTTTATAACAATCCAACAGTAATCTACTAACATATTTTCATCCCAAAAACCTTCGTGTCGATCTTTGAAAACCCTTCAGATCTTGATGAAAACGCTCGTCTTGTTTGTAACTCATGCTCCCAAAATTTTTAGAAAACTATTTCAAATACGAGTAAAATGTTTTTAAGACCTTCTTAGACCCATATGGTAATAATTTTGCAATAATTCAGCAACAATTTGAATTTAAATAAATTTTAAATCGGAGGCATTTGTGCAGAAAGCAGGAAAATTATCGTCTGTAACAAAAAAGTGTGACGTGATAGAAAAATTTAACAATTGTTTTTGTTTAATTAAAGGTAAGTTAACATAAAAATAATAATTCGATTCAAGGTCGTATTGTTTGTAGACTATAGTGTTATTAGTTATTCAAGCTCAAAATCAAGAAAAATTAAATTTTCTTTCCACAGAGTGAAAATAATGAACTTTTAAAAATACAGACTTACTGGTTTCAGGTGAAGCAAAAAACGTTTTTCTTTTGCAGTGTTAGCGTAAAATAAAAAAATCCGGGGTACTGTATCATATTAGTTATTATTATTATTACGGCATTAAATTTACCACTTTGGGTTTTTTGCTTTGTTTAGAAGTAATAAAAATAAATATAAAAACGGAAGAAACTAGCTATTTGTTAAAAAAATTAAAAGTAAATCACATAAAAAGGTAATGAAAAACATGGGCATGCATTTTTCTCTCTAAAATTTGCTTAGTGTCATTTTGCAAATTATTATAATCACCATTTAATAATCTATTGAAGAAATTTTCAGAAAAAGACCGTTTTGAAGACCTGCTCCCCAACTAGTTAGTCGGAAACCCTATTGCAACAAAGCGCAGTGGAGCAGAAAGTTAAACTGGTGAATAGTTTTTTTCCCGGGTGTACATACTTGGTTCCCTCAAAATGTTGAATTTTGATTTGAGTATCTGGAAACTTGGAAGTTTCCTCATCCTCGGACGAGCTACTATTTTCCTCATTTTCAACATCCTTTTGATCCTCTGATACACCTTGCACTTCTTCCTTATTTTCCTCATCACTTTCATCAACCACTTCCACTTCTACTTCTTCCTTACTTTCACTCTCTATAAAATCATCTTCACCAGGTGCGATGACTCTTCTTTCATCCTTATGTTTTTCGATGCAACTCTCTTCCAATTTAAATAAAAAACTTAGACCTAAGATCAAATGGGACAGAGGCAGAAAGTTTTTCTTGCCCCTAATCATGAAACTACCGGAACTTAAATACTCTCCAGTTGGTGCTGTTTTACTAACTTGCTCTCCCCACACCCAATAAGCGTTCGTTACGACTTTAGCGTCCCAAGCGACACTAACAAATTCAAAACATCAGTACAACTAAATAAATAAATAAAAAAAAGATCAACCTGTAACAAATAGCCATAGTTCCAGCTTCATTCAAGGTTTTAGGTGGAACTGCTTGACCCGATGGATTTTTTATAACAACACTACTAGCACCATGGACATCAGCATGCACATAGACATCAGTAGACTTCATGTATCGTTTGACAATCAACTCGTTTTGTTGCTGGTCTCGCCCAGCTATAACCAAGTAATTTTCCGAGCTTATAAACCAGAAAAATTTTTCAAACCAATACACTTTACGAGCTTTATTGATATTTGTTATTGTTTGCACCTGAAGAAGACAATTAATAATGACCTAATCCAACTATAATAATGATTATTTTTACATCTTTCAGAGTTTGTTTGGTTTTCTTTTCAGCCGACTTAAATGCCTTACTTTGTGACTCTATTGTTTTTTGTTGTTTTTTAGCCGCATTTCGTTTTTGGTCATAATATCGTCTTCCGTTGGCAAAAGCCGACAAAGCTAAATCTACATCGACCACCATTGGTGGTATTTTATAGTCGTCAGTTGTTTCTTCGTCTAACTCACTATTATCTTCAGCGTAAGGGTCAGTAAGATACAAGCTAATATGATTAGTTTCCAGTTTTAATTTTTTGATACGTTGCGCGATTTCATCGCCTTGTGACGCAGCTTCTTTGATCAAATCAGCCAAATCAGACCACGAAATCTATAAATATAATAATAATAATAATAAAGGTCTTTATTAATAAATTAAAAGTAATACAAAGATGCGGAGGCGAAGTCTAGCTTGAAGCTATTCAACTTAACCTCAAAAGAAAATTAATAGAAAAAAAAAACAATTATAACATAAAAATAAAAATAATTATTATAAACAATATAAAATTTAAATAAAAATAAATTCGGAAGTTACTTAATAACTAAAAGTAAAGAAAGAAACAAAAAGAAAAAAACAAGAAAGAATTCTTTAAGAAATGAAAAAAAAAAATTGAACAGAAATAAATTCTTTTGCATTTATTTTTAACATTAGTTATCCAACTCAGTTTACTCAGTTGAACAAAGTTAATTATTCAAAAGCAAGTCCTTAATTTGACTCTTGAAATAATAAAAAAAAAAAGTAATCAACACATAGCCCGGCCAAATTAGTCATAAAAATAGTGGTCAAATAACGAAAATTCCGACAGAGCTAAATTTTGGTGGAGACCTTGGGTACACCAGTACAAATAAAGTGTCAAAAGTCCCCATCGATCCCATGTGTGCTAAAAAAGTTATTCGGGGTCAAAGGTCAAAATTTGAGGTTTTTTTAATTTTTTTCGAAAACGGTAAGTTTTATCAAAAAGTAGCCCAGACAAAAATTATAGATCTTAAAATTATCTACAAAAATGGTCTTTATACTTTTTTTCTAAGAATCACCATTCCTGAGATATCGCGATTTTAAAAGTTGAAGGAGTAACGTTCTACATCATATGCACATACAGAGTGCGCCAGAACTCGCGCCCCAAAGACAAATGTAAGGTACCAGGAACAGAAAAATTAAAAAAAATTCTATCTATAAAAATTTCAAAGTTATGAGAGTTTAAATTTTGCACTTTAACTCTTATTTACTTCTGTAGGATAAATAATTTTCCACGTTTTTTTGCTACAGGCTATTAGAAGCGGAAACAAGGAAGCTGTATCCTAAGCTGTAACTAATATTATTTGTGGCTTTTATTGACAAAATTTTTGTACCTTTATTAAATAATTATAGAAAAAACATATACAAGATCAGTATTATTAAATTTTTTAAACATTTTTTGAGGACTCTGGGGACTACCCAATTACTCCCTTTCAAAAAAATGCGCGATTTTTTAAACACCCTGTATGTATTACCAAATAAATTCTTTTTAATTCTAATGGAATCGAGATATTTATAAGTTTAATGAAGTAGAAGAAAAATTTCAAGTAAGATAAGATACCAGAAACATGGAAAAAATGTTTAAAAAATTATCTGTCAAAAAATTTTGACATTTATTTTTTGACATTGGACATTTTTCATGTCTATTTAATGATACTGATTTTGTATGTTTTTTTTACAATTATTTAGTGAAGGTACAAAACTTTTGTCAACAAAAGCCACAAATGACATTAAACAGTTATAATTTAGAATACAGCTTCCTTGCTTTCTCTTCTAATAGTCTGTAGCAAAAAAACTTGGAAAATTATTTATTCTACAGAAATAAATAGAGTCAAAGTGCAAAATTTAAACTCTCATAATTTCGAAATTTTTATAGATAGAATTTTTTTTTTAATTTTTTTCATGTTCCTGGTACCTACAGAAGTAAATAAGAGTTAAAGTGCAAAATTTAAACTCTCATAACTTTGAAATTTTTATACATAGAATTTTTTTTAATTTTTCTGTTCCTGGTACCTTACATTTTTCTTTGGAGCGCGAGTTCTGGCGCACTCTGTATGTGCATATCATGTAGAATGTGACTCCTTCAACTTTTAAAATCGCGATATGTCAGGAATGGTGATTCTTAGAAAAAAAGTATAAGGACCATTTTTGTAGATAATTTTAAGATCTATAATTTTTGTCTGGGCAATTTCTTTGATAAAACTTACCGTTTTCGAAAAAAATCTAAAAAACGTCAAATTTAAACCTTTATTTAAATTTAGACATTTTATTCCTAATGGTGTACCCAAGATCTCCACAAAAATTTAGCTCTGTCGGAATTTTAGTTATTTGAAATGTCTATTTTGACCAGACTAACAGTTGTTTTACATACCTGGGTGGCCAAAGCCGTCTGGACTGCCAAAATAGCCTTATCAACAAGTTCTTGATTCCTCGTAATAAGTTCAGCTTTTTGTTTATCAATTTCTTGTGTTTTTTCTAGGACACGTAACCTCTGACTGTGATCCTTTTTCACATTTTCCAATTTTTTCAAAGCTTCCCGTTCTTGTTGCAGTGCTTTTAGTTCCAGTTTTTGACTTTCCAAAGATGAAAAAAATTCGTCAACAGCTGAGTTAAATGAAGGAAATTCTTTGAAAATTGACGACTTATGTTGTTCATACTGTATTGGGTGAAACTCCTGATTTGAATAATAATACTCTTTTTCAGGGTTGTCAGCACTGACTATTCTTTCTTCCTTTTTTTGAATTACATAACCCTGAATGTATTTTACTCTTAGACATTAGTTAAAATTGTTTTATTTCATTACCTTAAAAGCTGTTTTTTTGGCGTCTGTGAAAAGATTTTCAGCTTCTTCAAGCGCGCATAAAACCTTATCAACATCACTTTCAATCGAAAATGTTTTTCCAATTTTAGTGCTATTTGAAAAACCTTGTTTAAGTAAAAGGTGCTCAATAAGAGGAGGGCCATATTCTAGAAATAAAACAATTATAAAAAAACATTAAAAACAAACCAATCTACCTAAATTAGGAACGAGAACTTTTTTTAATTGATCTCCACTTTTTGCTGTCTTCAAAAGTTGAACCAGTTCATCTCTTGTGATCAAACTACTCTGTCTGGCTCTATCTTGTGGGTATTTTTCCCTCACCACAAACTTAAACCTATCGCCCTCAGTATGTGGCCGTAGAACATTTAATATCGTAAATTCGAAATCAGTTAATATGATATTTCCCTTATCATACAATTCTAAAATAACATGATACGCAGCTTCACCTGAACCAAATTGAAAATCAACAATTCTGTCTGTTCCAAGTTGAATTAAGGACTCTAAACGTTTATTTTTCAAATGCTTCCTCAACTTCATACTGAATCCTGAAGGTGCGACATTCTTAGGCCATTCAAATCCAGTCTCGTGAAACCTATTTCCAGATTCGAGCAAAATCACCGCTTTTTCCTCACTTCTTTGGAGTCTTATGAGATAAGTCTTATTGTCAATATCGTAGACGTTGTTTACTCGCATACCGACACATCTACAAAACAGAAATAAAAGTAAACAAGTAAAAATTGCAGAAAAAGTACTTTTGGAGTTCTGTGACGGTGCAAATAATATCAAAGGTGTTGAACCGTGTTTTCATTTTAAAAATAAACTGCACGTTTTTATCTAGAGAAAATTTTACCACGTTGTGTAATTCTAGCACGAAAAATAAAAACACTCAGCTGGGTTTGACGTTTGACAGGTGGTGCGACACTAGCGCCACCAACAGAGTGAGGTTATACTAACTTGTAAAACCATAAAACACGTTTCCGGTAATTTTGAAGCAAGCACATGAAAAAAGGACTTGAGGAAATAAATAAAAATCCCGCTTACAAAACTTTTACAGTTTCATTTGTGGTTATTTCAGGGTAGTTTCCTACTTCACCGACTTGTTTTCATTTGTTTGGCGCTGCTGTCGCAAAGCACCCTTGCTTGATTTTTTCCTTTCCAGTTCCAGTTCTCAGTTCTCTCGAGTTGTTAGTTCAGTTCTGTTTAGTTGAGTGTTGGTGTGTGCAAGCTCTCTTTAAAATGTTCGTGTATTAATAATTTTATCGCCACAATTATTTTCTCAATTGAAATGAGTTTTTCTACACTGTAAGGATTAATAAATACAATGCAGGAGTTAAATTTTACTGCAACGAGTAAGTGAAATTTTTGCAACCCCTGTGTTTTTAAGGGCGGCATTGACATTTGCTATTAACACGATGTTTTTTATACTTCTATTAATTCAAAGGGTCATTTTTCTGACACAAATATCCACTAAACAGTTTTTATTTCTAAATTATATTTTTGAGTAAAAAAAATATAATAAATTGCGAAGGGAGTGGGTGCAGTTTGTTTTTCGTTTTTTTATAGCACACACCTAGGGATAGGGTTTATTTAGAGGTTTACATTGCTCTCGAAATTTGGCACATATTTTACCTCATTTAGGTAAATGGGGGAGCGTTTGGAAAAATTATTAATGTCGATTTATCCTGGGGTGGAAGGGCGTATTCGTCATCAAAATGATAAAATGTGATTATTATACGCATTATGAGTTTGTTTTGCTCACAATTAGAAAAAAAATTGAATTATAATAATTAAAAAAATACAAATTTTGTGCATATGACCTGGCATTTTTTTTTTTAATACAAATAGAAGGTGGTATTTATTGAAACAATTTTTGATGATCATTAGATTATCAGGAATTATTTTGTACTTAATTGAATGTTTTAAAAATCAGATTTTTAAATAATAATTATCCTTTTTTTCCCTGTGGCTCTGTGGGTTATTTGTTTTAATCCTATTTGAAGCCAAACTTTTAAACTTTGATTCATTTGTTTTAATGATTTCCGCTTTGTATTATCTTGGGAATTAAAAATTTCATTGAGGGAAAATCGAAATGAGTTTTTTTTTCAGGCAAAACCGAAATCATGAATGATTAAAAAAAACAAAATGTGTTAGTAAGTTGGTAGAAAGTTAGTTACACAGCTGCTGAAACACACGATAAATAAAATTTATATCCTCTGTTGGCCACGAACCAAGATTGATTCATACAAATTTTATTTCTTTACGAACATCAAGTTAAAAATAGCGTTGAATTGATTATACCTTTGATATAAATAGATTTTGAGAGAAGTTCTGTTGTTTTGTTGATTTTTACTGTGGACATATTTAAATTATTTCACTGACTTTCAATTATTAATTAATTGCAAAGTTTTTATTATTGTCAATTTGGTTCAACGTTTTTTTGTAAAAAATTAAGTATAAAAATTTGAAAGAAGAAAAGCATTAGTAATAACATTTTGAAAAAATAAAGTATCTAATACTCGATCTAACACAATGATTAAAACGTGTTTATGTTTCCCAAAAAATAATAGGAAAAAAATTGAGAACAAAATTTTCCGAATGACCTTATTTTAAAAAATATCAAGTCTACCAATTTTTATCTAATGTTTAAAATTATTATTTTATATACTCAATCATAAAATTTTTTTTTATTAAATCTTAAACATCTAAAATAAGTAGTAAATCAATATTATTTTGTACTACTTAATAAAAAAATTCTTTGAAATATGTTTTCGTTTTTTCGCCATAAATTGAGATTACTCAGCCTTTTTAGTACTTTATAGTTGACAAATGAAGAAATTATCTTGTTTTTCTCTTTAGAAAACTCGCAATATACATGGTGTTTCATAACTGGGGCCCCAGAGAAAATGTCAAGTAAGATAGACACCAGGAACATGAAAAAAATGTTTGACTCTAACGGGTGTTTTTTTTTTAAATTTGGCATCAAAGCTACCCATGATAGTTTGATTGTGAACGAACCATCGTATTGAAAGTTATTAATCTAACATTTGACACCTCGTCGAACGTATGAAAAAATGTGGTCCGTTCATAACAAACTCATGTCACGTTGTTAATGTTATTATTTTTTACTAACTGGGGTACCCATTTATTTGAAAAAATTATTTTTAGGGAAGATTGAGGTTAAGATTGTTTGAATTTTCGCATAGTCGCCAACTTAAAATGATCCTTTTCAACAACTACTTTGCTGCACATTAATATAAAAACGACTATACAAGATCATCAGTATCATTAAATAGACATAAAAAAATGTTAAATGTCAAAAAATAGATGTCAAAATTTTTTGACAGAATTTTTTAAACATTTTTTCCATGTTCCTGGTATCTTATCTTGCTTGAAATTTTTTTCCTAGGCACGAGTTCTGATACACCCGATATATTGTTTGACATTAAACCTTTTTTATGTGTATTTATTGTTTAGGTATGTTTTTTCATAATTTTTCAGTAAAGGTACGAAAAAATAATTAGCTAAAAAAGCCACAAATAACATTAAACATCATAGTTATAATTTTGAAATTCTTGTAGAAGGAATTTTTTAAACATTTTTTCCATGTCCCTGAAGTCTTGTTTCACTTGGCATTTTTCTCTAGAGCGCGAGTTTTGAAATACTGTGTATTAAATGTCATTACAAATATGGTTACTGAATCTGAAGTGAGATTTTATGTTTCGATATTGAAAAAGGAGTTTTAAAAGTTTGACGTTCTCGAAAGTCCCTAGAAAACTCATTTAAGGTTTATAAAAAACCGGGCAAAATGAGAATAATTATTGTTTATACTTTGTTTAATACACGTGTGTCATTACAAATGAATCACAAAAAAAGTACCCCACCGAGCCCGTTTCTTGGGCCTTTTCTTGTGTAACTTACTCATATTTGTAACTTATAAAACTTGTAATCGTCTCATAAATAACTATTCTTCAACTATAAGATAGTTTTTTTTTGAATTTTAAAAATATATGGTATAGACCAGTTATCATTTTGAACTTTTAGAAAAAAAATCTTTCACATATATTTTCGTTTCTTCCAAGGACTGAATTTAGTGAAAGTTGTAACGATTTCTGGCTAAAGTATTAACGATTTTCTTACTTTGTTTCTTTATTTGGGAAACTTGCGTTATATTTTAAATGTCATTAAACACATTTTATACTTCTAAATTGAGAATAAAAAAGCTTTAAAGGTTAAAAGTTTAAAAGTAAAAATGCGTTTAAGGTCATTCAACAACCGGAAAAATTGAAAATGGAACCCTAATTGCATCTATATTTAAAGTAATGGGTGTACAATGACAGAGGTTAATTTGCGTTGAATACATTAATTCCAGTGCAGGTGTTTTCCTTTCGAACTCTCGAAAATGTTTACAGCACAAACTTGATCCTATTTCATTGCCACCTTTGACACTATCACAAATACGTTTCACGGTTCAATTTTACCTTAGACTTTCGCATTTCTTTCCCCTTAGTCATCTTCCGTCCCCTAAATCCGACATTTTCTAAATTAAACCATCTGTGGTTGCTTTGAAACCATCAAAACCAGGTAGTTTGGCTAAATTCCAAACAACATCTTAACAATCAGCTAAAGACCTGGACGAGACGAGCAGATGTTTCCGCCACGTGCCGCTGCCCCAGGCCTTCGAGCCATCAGCTGGTGCAACCTTTAATCAATCTTCTATTTCAAACAGGTCTTTTTACAAAGAAAGACATCAGCGATTTTCGCCGCTTTAACACAATAAACAGCAATGTCAATGACGCCTGATTCGAATAACAAGCGCATATTTCAATGCTTTATTGATAATTGCATTTATTTCAGGCTCGATGCCCGACGATGGCGTCCCGGACATGACAAGGCTGACAATCCTCGATGAAGAAGTGATAAACAAGAATCTGAAAGTGCGATACGAAAAAGACCGCATTTACGTATCCTTTGAGGAATATTTCATACATATAGAGTGTCCCAGAGGTCTGTATTTTTTCGATTACTCTGACAGTAAAGAATATAACGAAATGCGGTTTCTTTTGGACGATAGACATTTATTTTTTTCTATGGTTTAAAAATATTTTCGACATTATAGGTAATTCTTATATAGGGTGGCGCAACAAAGTAAGTAAGTAAGTAAGTATATAACACCAGGTATATTGTGCGCTTATTTGAAAGAGTTTTGAATTCTAAGAATATCCATATAAGGTTTTATGGGTCTATCATGGACCATTTATCATTTATGGGCAATTTTGAAAAATCGCAGCGGCTTTACTAGAAAGAAAAAGTGAATAAAAACAATTGCAACCATTTTTACTGGTCTTAAATTATTATGGTTGAAATTCGATCAACCTTTTACAACTACTGCAGAGTGTTAACATTCGCAAAATATCAGTTATCTTGTTTTTTTCAAATGAAACACCCTGTATGTTATTACTTTATCGTCTAGAGCTTTTAATAAGCTTTCTAAAAAACCTAGGGTTTGGAGGTCTAAACTTTAACTGTTTTATTATTGTACAGGGTGCTGCAGTTTGAATGTCCGAATAGGGAATCTCCGAAACTAAGATGTTTAGCCAAAAAACGAGTGATAGATCCTGGGGCTAATTTTTTGAGAAAATAATATTGGTTAACACCGCATCCCGCTATCGTCTTTTGTTTTCGACTTACAGACAAAAGTTGACATTTTGGCGAAATCTAAAAAAATTCATATCTTCGTTATTATAGAAGATTCGAATTTGAAATAAGGACATTATACAGGCACTTTTTACGAGGAATTTAATAATGTACTTAAAATTTTTTTTCAGTTTTTAGTTTAGCCGTAATAAGATAAACTTGCATTTTTTTTAATGGAAATCATAGGCGGTTATGGCAATTTTGAAAAGCTTGTTTTTTTCTGATCTAAAAATATATATTTGTAACAGAATATTTTTTTATAATTATACTTAAAAAAATTAAATACATATTTTGTTTGATAATAGTTGGCCATGGAAAAACTATTTCACTCCAAATGTGTAAATAATAATCAATAAGAGTTTTGTGAACTGTAAAATAGCTGAAAAAATAGATAAAATTATAAAGATTTAAAAAATACGATACGGTAGAAGCATTGAACAAATATCCGAGCGCTTCAGAACAAAATTATTACATATTTTTAAAAAATCAAAAAATAGGAAAAACAAATGTGTCAACAGTCAACACAATTAGAAAAAACATTTTTTTGGTGATCTAATGGAAGTAGGATAACGTTTCACATAGACGGAATTTGGGTATTTGAATAGCCATATCGTCATTTTTGTGTCATATAAAATATACAGGTGCGCCAGAACTCGCGCCCCAGAGAAAAATTTCAAGTAAGATAAGATATGGAACATGAACAAAATTTTAAAAAAATTCTATCTGTCAAAAAATTTTGACATTTATGATACTCATGATCTTGTATATGTTTTTTTAAAATTATTTAGTAAAAGTACAAAAATTTTGCCAATAAAAGCCACAAATAACATTGAACAGAGTTGCAATTTAGGACTCAGCTTGTTTGTTTTCTCTTCTAATAGCCTATAGCAAAAAAAGTATTTTTCCAAAAGAAACAAATAAAGTCAAATGCAAAATTTAAACACTCATAACTTCGAAATTTTTATAGATAAAATTTTTGTAACCTTTTTCCCATGTTCCTGGGATCTGTATATGTAATTTTTCTCTGGGGCGCGAGTTCTGGCGTACCCTGTATTTTATTGAAGAATAAAGCGGCTTTTTTTTACAACCCTCTATGTATCACTAGAAGTTACAATGGTAATGTTAGCTTGTTTAAAAACAAAGAAATGTTATTAGTCGCCAATAAGTTGATTTACAATTTATTTTGCATTTTTTTCATTACTTAGTACTTGGAAAACTCTTTTATTAGTAACACTGGTTGAATAATATAGTTTAAATCCTTTTAATTGAAAATGCAACATTTTTTCATAGCCAACTGCGAATAAAAATCAAAGATAATTTTTTGCTAAAAGTGTATTAAAATAATTTGTTACAAATATATATTTTTTAGGTAAGAAAAAAACAAGCTTTTTAAAAATGACAACCATCTATGACTCCCATTTAAAAAAATACAAGTTTATTTTATTACGGCTAAACAAACAACTGAAAAAAATGTTAAAAAGTGCCTGTATAATGTCTTTATTTCAAATCTGTGTCTTCTATAATAACGAAGATATGATTTTTTTTAGATTTCGCTAAAATGTCAATTACTTGTCAAGTACTTTTTTTCATAAAATTGCCCATAAAACGGCCGATGATAGACCCATAAAACCTAGTATGCATGTTCTTAGAATTAAAAACTCTTTCAAATAAGCGCATAATATACCTGGTGTTCCATAAAAAAAATATAACTTTGTTGCGCCACCCTATAACGAAATTACCTATAATGATGAAAATATTTTTAAACCATAGAAAAAATAAATGTCTATCGTCCAAAAGAAACCGCATTTCGTTATCTTCTTTACTGTCAGAGTAATCGAAGAGCTCTGGGACACCCTGTATAAACATACATATTTCAAATGTGTTGCATCCCGACTGAAAAAACTAAATAAAATTCCATTTCGGGCAACTCTCGCCCAATTCGCATCGATTTCCGATTTGCGTGAATGTCATTGTCACGATGTTACGTCAGGAGGAATCTAACTCCGGTTTCAATGTTAGTCAGATTGAAGCTACCGGAACTGATCTTAATGACTCAACCTTATAGGTTTTTTGACCTAGAAATATCCATTGATCGGGGTGATTCATTCAGGAACGATTTAAGAAATTTCGGTTCTTAATCATCAAGCGCAGAACTGTCTCGAAGGTCGTTTTTTCCGACACCAGATTGCTCGAGAAAAAGAGTTACATATTTAGCAGATGAGACAAAAGTTATCTCATTGCGATAGAAAGTTAAATCATTGGCTTCTGGGGTTCCATATGACGCGATATTACTCCCTTGCAACTGACATAAAATACCCTCGTTAACTCCATATCGTTCCATTCTGTCAAGTTATCGAATCCGAGGGCGTTGATTGTTATGATGACAGGCTTAAGCATTTTTAAGCCGCATTCAGGGTACTAATCAACAATAAAAGCAATCCTTAATCGGTTTGCATTGTTTTACGACAAACGAATAGGGCGACTCGAGTGAACAAAGTTTGAAAGAAGAAAAATAATATGTACAATTCCCAGCAACTTTTGCTCATTTAAATTTTATCACTTATCATTAGTAATCACTACAATACGCACTTTCTTCTTGTTTGTCTAAATAAACATGAATTTTTTTATTGTTCATGTAATTTTTTATACTTTAAGAGGTATAAAATGTTGAGGTGTACGGAATGTCCATTTAAAGTTACACACAATTTGAAAATTACAAAAATGTTCATTTTTTTTAAACAATATTTAATAACTTTGCATTACTGCAATTAAAACTAAAAACAAAATATGGTTTTATAGTATTTGATAAACAAGAATTTGGCAAAATTGTAGGTTGTCATTTGAAAAAAAAAAATGAGTACGGTCGTCCAATATATTGCATAGTTGAAAATAATAATTGGATAATAATATTGGCAACCAGAAAACAACCCAATAGTACACTACTCCACAAAAAATTAAAGGAACAAAAAAATTTCCTAATTTTTTTAGTAATTTTTAAAAAGCTCGATGAGTTAGTCTTTCAAAAATCACCAAAAAAATTAGGAAGATTTTTTGTTCCTTTAATTTTTTGAAGTAGTGTATATTAAGCATCAAGAATGGTAAGGACATTTTACCGATCGAAGACAATAATTGTTTGGAGGAGGAGCGAAGCTTATGACATTTTTTGAGCGATTGATTTTTTTTTAATAAAATATTTAACAAGTGTTCTAGAACGACAAACTACTTGCGTTGTACCATTAATAATAATTAAGTCATTATGTTCCAATTGTCCTTTAATTGTCCACCCTGTACCTATATGCTACAAAATTACGTTACCTTTTCCAGGCAAAATTTATCAAAAAAAATTCAAAACAATAAGCCATTTAATACTCATATTAACAAATTAAAAAATATTACTCGAAGCTTCTTAAGACATTTCATGTAATGTAGTGATTAAAAATTAAAATAGAAATTATACAAAACTGTAGAAAAAATATAAATGGATTTTGATTAAACAAACAAACAATTAAATTACATAAAAAAAGTGTTTTTGTAGTAACAATAAAATAATAGTTTAACAGTTTTTCATTTTTCTTTTGTACATATTAAGATTTACAAAAAATTGCGTTTTATTTAACTCTAGTTTAAAGGTGGATGCATATGCATACACTTCTTTTTCTTCATAATACATGTTTTTGTATTTTCTAGACTCCCCCTTTGTTTAGAATTATAATACAACACTGAAAATATCAACAAATTATTTGTATTTTAAACTGAATTGTTCAGTAAAGTTGGCGGCATTTATCTGACGTTTATTGGAAAACTTTCTCAGTTGTAACAACTTCCATTTTGAGTCATATAACGGGTGCTTTTTTAAAATTTGGCGTCAAAGCTAGCCATGAAAGTTTGGTTGTGAACGAATCATCGTATTGAAAGTTATTAATCTGACATTTGACACGGGCGTATTAAAAATTGTGGTCTGTTTACAACACCCTCGTATCACCGCCAACTATGACGCCAAATTTAAATAAATACCCGTTATAATAAAGACTCTAACCGATTTTCAGACTCAATCCAAAATACCGATACCACTGACTGATAAATGATAAACTATTTGAAAATTTTCAAAAATATAAACATAGATATTTATGATAGCTTTGATAGTTTTCATAAATTGGCGTCCTATGGTGTGTACAGGGTGCTGCATTTTGGATGTCCGAATAGGGAATCTCCGAAACTAAGATGTTTAGCCAAAAACGAGTGATACATTCTGGAGCTCATTTTTTGACAAAATAATATTGGTTAAAACCGCATTCCGCTATCGTCTTTTGTTTTCGACTTACAGACAAAAATTGACATTTTAGCGAAATCTAAAAAAGGCAGAGTTAAATATAGTAAAAGAGCAGTTATGACATTAGGAAAACTAGGTGATAACTCATTCGAGTATTAAAAATTCTGCAAATTCTTTTACAGATTTTGTTGTCTTTAGTTTCTCTTTTATGTACAAATTTTTAACAAGTGATGCCAATTTACTGGAAAAAGCTTTGTTGACTATGTCGTTCTTATAAAAATTTGTTGTGTTGACAACAACTTCGTCATCATTAAGTTCCGCCAAACGTTTAGGGTTTGAAAGAGAAAATTGAATCTTATTAATAATTTTTGTACACTCTTTAAAAATGTATAAACTATTACTAGTATTATTCTTGTTGTCTAAGGTACCGCCCGATGATACAGTGTCACGAGGTGTGCGACTTTCCGGACACCCGTATAAAGATCATACCAGTTTTTACGTCGTTTGAGTACATTTTGAAAGAAAAGGAAAAAAGTTGAAGTGTTAAAACTTGTCGGTGTCATGAATGAAATATCAACAACTAGATACTTTGATTTAAATTAATAATCTAAATTTTTCAAACATAACAAAAGCCAAGTTATCTGTGAGAATATATTTTGGGTTGCGTCTGAAAATCCGTTAGGGTCTTTATTATAAAATAAATGACTCACCCTGTATCTAAAAAGACAAAATAAGTTCTGTTTTCTTTCTTATTTTACATAGTCATACTTTTTAAGAGTGTAGTTTTAGCTTATTAACTTATGAAAAGAAAAATATATTGTAAAGTTTTTAAAAAATTTAAACTTGTAAATTCTCTTTTGATGCATGTTAAGATAATTTATCAACGGAGAAATAAGTCACTCTAAATAGTAAATGACTCACTCAATTTGTCACAAATCTATGTAAACACAAAAATTTCGGTAGTGTTTAATCACTGTTATCGGAACCTGACTCAATAAATATTGGTCTCACAATCAAATCATTCACTGAAAAATTAAATATTGGGGTTCGCCAAATACCGACTACAAACCGTAATAGGGTCGGAAAGGGCGGAAATTAAGAAATAATTAATGTAACACCATCGGAATCCAGAATCTATTTTCTGATAAAGCTGGATATCTCTGTTAAATTATAACGAAATAAATACAATAATTTCTATTTCGGTAACTTATATACTTAAAAAATTATCAAATCAATACTTACTTGACTGGTCATTCTAAAAATTTAATAACTGACCTGAATTAAAACTAGGAGAGCCTTTGTATAAGACAAACAGGAAGACATGTGCTTTTATAATTACTCTTCTTTGCTTTTGATCTGAGCGCAACGAGTTTGAAACAAACCAGAGTCTTATCATCACTAGTGCGAAATAATCAGTTACAACCCCTTTTCCTAGTATTTTCTAGTATTTTCCTTAATTAGATTTAGACATACACTGGCTCAATCCTCGTCGCAGTCAACCCTTACAAGGACATTGACATCTACTCTCAAGTAAGCAAACAAAACTTTTTCAAATTAACGATTAGCATTCGTAACACGCGAGATTTCCGGGCATTGTGTGTCACCAATCATTTGCAAAAGAGTTTAATTTCGCGTTGTAACATCCAACATCCTTTGGCCTCCCACGCCTCGTGTTAAACAAACACAGGGCGACAAAAAAAAGTAATGTCGTGACTACTTGACAAATTTGATATCATTTTGTTCGTCTCAGTGAGACAAATCAAATGCACTAAAAAAGATTTAAAAAAGTCCACACACTTTGAACTAAATAATTTTTTTCTAATTTAAATGAATTTAAAATACTTTAACTTTAAAAAATCATTACTCACTAACTATTAGGCCTATTTCCTTCAAATAAAAACCATTCTAAAGAGATGGCCTTGCCCTTTAGAATGATATGAAATTTGAAATTGAATATTGGTAAACTTTTCTTCGAACAATGTTCGAAGAAGTTCGAAGTAATCTAAGAAACACCCTACGAGTAAATTTTTTTTCATCATCACCATCGTGTAGAGCATCTCCTTATTAGTTGTAATCCAAATTTTCAAAAGAATATACCGAGTAGTTTTCAAAATATGATTTTTTGGAATTAAGGTTTGCTAATCAAACATTGCTCCATATAGGAGAAATGCATGTTAATCTTACTTAAAATTGCATTTTTATAAAAGTATTTGTTTTAAGACTCTTTTTCTTGTTAAAAATGGTCAATTACACCTTCTTTGTTCTAATTAGAATAAACAAAAACTGTTTCTTTACTTAAAACAGACAAAGAGTACCTGCGTACTAATTAAAGCAAATAAAGAGTTTTTTTGTTCTAAAAATGATCACTGATCATTGAGCAAAAAGGATCTAGAAGTTTAAAGCAGTAGCTTAAAATTAAGGGCAAATCTTTTTCAAATTAAATCACTTTCCATTCAGATTCCAACTTGTTCACTTTGTTCTAGCTACCTGAACTTTTTTTTTGAAAATATTCTCAGCAAATGCTTTCTCATCACTTTCTACTGATGTTGAATGCAATAAGTCAGTTGCTTCGTGTGCAACTGTTATCACAACAACTAGGTACTACCTAGAAGCTAACTAAAGCTAATCGTAGAATGTACCAACAAAATAAATCAGATGACTTATTGGATTTAACATCACTCGAAAATGTTGAAAAAGCATTTGCTCAGAACATTTTCAAAAAAAAGTTCAGAAAGCTAGAACAAAGTGAACAAGTCAAAATCGAAATGGAATGTGATTTGATTTGAAAAAGATTTGCCCTTATATTTAAGGCTCGTGCCTTAAACTTCTAGATCCTCTTTGCTCAATGATCAGTGGTCATTTTTACACCAAAAAAACTCTTTATTTTCTTTAATTAGTACGTAGGTACTATTTATTTGTTTTAAGTAAAGAAACAGTTTTTGTTTATTCTAATTAGAACAAAGAAGGTGCAATTGACGATTTTTAAGCAAAAGAAGAGTCTTAAAACAAATACTTTTATAAAAATGCAATTTTAAGTAAGATTAACATTAACGCAATGCTTGATTAGCAAACCTTAACTTCAAAAAATCATATCTTGAAAACTACCCGGTATATTATTTAAAAAATTTGGATTCTTACTAATGAAAAGATGCTCTACACGATGGTGACGAAGAAAAAAAAATACTCGTAGGTTTTTTCTTAGATTATTTCGATTTACTTCGAACATCTTCGAACACTGTTCGAAGAAAAGTTTGCCAATATTCAATTTCAAATTTCATATCTTTCTAAAGGGCAAGGCCATCCCTTAAGAATGGTTTTTATTTGAAGGAAATCGGCTTAATAGTTATTGAGTAATGATTTTTTAAAGTTAAAGTATTTTAAATTCATTTAAATTAGAAAAAAATTAATTAGTTCAAAGTGTGTGGACTTTTTGAAATTTTTTTTAGTGCATTTGATTTGTCTCACTGAGACGAACAAAATGATATAAAATTTGTCAAGTTGTCACGACATAACTTTTTTTTGTCGCCCTGTGAAATTAACTTTGCAAAAAACAGGAGTGTTACACGTGTGATTGTCTCGGTCGTCATAATATAGGTTAGAGAAGGGGTAGGTTGATAATACCGAGGGGCTGTATTGATCAAGGCGGTGGCCACCCCAACGCGTATAAATAAAGATAAACTATGGCAAACGCCGAAAACGGAGTGAGACAGAGGAGACTTGAATGAACCATCCGATTGTAAACGGTTGCTGGCAAGCGGTTTAATAAAGAACCTCTTCTTTATCGTAATGTCAAAACGCATTGTATGGTCATACGGGTGGAATAAAAAGATTGTGGGGAGACAATGCCCACTTATGGTGGATTTTGTTTCCTCTTGTAAAATTATTCTAATGAAATTTTAACAGTGAAAGAGACTTCCAGGCACGCAGCAAGTTGAAAATTGTCTCTATTGAATCATGATGGTGCTTGAGAGGAATATTCATGAGAGGCTTTTTTCCATAAATGTATACCGTTTTATTTTATATATGCATGTAATGAGTTGTTTACTGCTGGAAAATTATACGGGATTTCTTTGTTTTGATAGTGAATAAATAAGAGTAAATATTTGTGTTATTATTATCTTGCATGTTCTTTGGACTTGTCTTGGCACTATCACAGTAAAAGATACGAGTATTATTGAATTATGCGACAGGGGCGGATGTCCGTTATAGTTTTGCAAATTTGTTATCAGAGGAACTTGCTATCAAATATCATCGAAGGAGCTTTTACCACACAGGAGGAAAGTTTTCATTCGGAAGTTGGGATTGTTTTATTTTCACACCGTGCGATCAAAAAAAAAATTAAATTAGGCGACGATTAATACTCTACAGTTGGCAACATGTTGGCTGGAACTGAAACTGAAAATGACCATTCACCGTTTTCGTCTTGTACAGTATTTTTGTAACTTGTAACAATAAAAATTTTCTACTCTAAAGTGAACATTATTTCACTCAAAATGAATAAAACGCAAACTTGTCAAAGTTTCCGCTGACATTTGATGTCAAAAATCAGAATTGCCATCTGAAGGATTTTAATCACCGACTACTCTAATTTATTTTCTTTTTGATCGCACGGTATTAAAATATACCTATCTATTATTTATGCATTGATATGAAATACCACAACACAATGGAAACAATTTTTTATTTCTTTTCCTTGCATAGAAAACTTCCTTTGTTTGGAGAGGAATTTAAAAATTAGAGACTAATGAGCTTTTTAATATATCTGTACCAAGACCTGCAAACCATCTTTTACATGGAATTCCTTTATAAATGGAAGCATTTTAATTTTAATAATAATATAAAAATAGAACAAAAAAATAAAAAGTCAAAAACTGGAGTAATATTTTAAAGTTCTTGTCCATATCATGCAAAATATATATATATTTTTAAATAATCAATGTTCAACAAACGTGGGCCAACAACACTCTCTACAGTTAGATTTTTCTTTGGTCTATTCATAATTGGAAAAATCATTACGTTTGGAAAAATTTGGGGAAGGTTGATGAAAACTCTCTCAAAATCACTTGAGTAATCCAAAAACATAATAAAAACATAGCTTTCTACAGTATGTTCCCGGATTGAGTTTACAAAAGGAAATTTTTTTTTATCTTTGATTTTACGCCAAAACTGCAAAGAAAAAACATTTTTTGCTTTACCTGAAACGAAATCTGTAATTAAAACTTCATTATTCTAACTCAGTAGAAAGAAAAGTTCATTTTTCTCTTGATTTTGGACTGCTTTTTAAGTCCTATATCACATTGGTGGTTTTGTTATTTTGACAATGATGTTACTTTGACAAATGAGTTTACGTAAGTTAAATACCAAAAATGTTTGTAAAAAACATAATTTTATAAATAGCAACTCAAAGAAACAGCTCTAAGATAAAGATAAAAATAAAAATTATTTTTAACAAAAACTATCATTATTTAATTAATAAAGTAATTGTCAAAGTGGCATACAGTTGTCAAATAAATAAAACCGCCAATGTGATAGGACTTAAAAAAGCAGTCAAATGTCAAAAAGTAACAATTGAAAGTAAGAATTTTTAAACATTTTTTATGTCCCTCTTATCTTCTTGGCATCTTTTTCTGGGGCGCGAGTTGTAAAGCACCCTGTATATATTAATTAATTATACAGAAGTATACACAGTGATGATTGACAACTCCTTGTCACAAAGTACATATGTGAATTAAAATTAATTAAAAACTGACATAAATTAAACGAATCTTATTCAAATACTTAGCTTAGAGCGTGACAGTAATATTGTTTTCCTCTCGTTTTACAAAAATATATACAGTGAACCACGTTTCATCCTCAATTCCTTAACTAATCAGAAAACACAAAAAAAAAAATTACAACAAAAAAATTGCCCCATAAAATTAATAAAAAACGATTTCAACAAAAACCTTCTTGTCTAGTTTTTATATCGACAAAATCAGTATACTGTATGTTCCCGGATTGAGTTTACAAGACTACTACTACACTACCCGAGTGCAATTAGAAAAACCATTTTTTGCTTCACCTGAAACGAGCTAATCTGTATTTAAAACTTCACTATACTAATTCAGTGAAAAGAAAAGTTAATTTTTCTCTTGATTTTTCTCTGCTTTTTTTTTATTTATTTGACAATTATAAGTCACTTTGACAATTAATTTATTAATTAAATAATGATAGAGCTTGTTCCAAATCTGGTGGCGAACTAGCGTTGTCAAAAATGACTGAATTTTGACAATAAACATATGTTTACTATTAAAAAAAATATTGTTCATAGGCGTCGTATGAAATAATATTTCAAAACCACTGTTATTCTTTAAAAAATTATAACAAGTAGGTACTCGTACATAAGATGAAGAATGATGAACAAATTATTAAATTGTTAACACATGAAAAGAATTTTCAAAAATGATATTCCTAACAATCCTTGTCTTCAAAATTTTTAGAGAAAAAAAAGTACGCCCATGTATTTTTTCTATCTTTACCAAGTGGGCGCACTCCAAGTGTCTTTTCTGTCACTGTGAGTTTGCTACCAGATATGGAATAAGCTCTAGTTCTTGTTAAAAATGATTTTGTTTTTTATCTTAAAGCTGTTTCTTTGAGTTGCTATTTATTAAAATTATGTTTTTCACGAATATTTTTGTTATTTAACTTGTGTAAACTCAGGTGAAGCAAAAAATGTTTTCCCTTTGCAGTTTTGACGTAAAAGATAAAACAAATTTCCTCTTGTAAACCCAATCCGGGGACATACTGTATATAAAATACCGCAGTTGATACCCACTTCCGGAAGTACCGCCATCTTGAAAATATTTTCATTAAGTAGGACGTAACCCATATTATGACTCTAAACAAAATTTTAAATAAATATCATTATTACAACTTCCAAAACTTCTAGTATGGGGTTTAGCCGGAACAGCCTGTATAGTTTACACATTTTGCGTTGCAATGAAAAAATCAAAAAACGAACCAAAATGAATAACACTGATAGTACAAGAGATAATACATTTATGTCATTTCAAAAAATCTCAATGTAAGCCACGCTTTATTGTCATTATGATTGACGTTTAAAACTAAAATTTGAAAGTTTTAGTTGAAATTTATTTTTGGCGTCGATTTTCTGAAACAATAATGCCAGCAATACGTGTTTTTATATAAATTTAATAAATAATTTTGATTTGTTGTCCTTTTTTCTCTAGTTATCAGGATAAAAATTACAAAAACCGAAAGCGGGGTTAGTTGCCTAAGGCCCGTTTTACATAGTTGAATGACAAATCGTTCAAAATTCCGAGTCCGCCAGTGTAGTGTATTACTACACACATACATTTTTTTTTAATTTGCCGTTTTAAGTTGTCATGCTCAAATTATCTGTTTACTATTAAAGATTATAAAAAATAAATCGTATTTGTTTATTTATTTATATCCATCTTGTTTATATCTATAACGAAACTAATAATTAATAACAAATATAATTCGATATTAAGAAACCTGCTCTAGAAATTAAAAATGCAGAAAATCAAAGAAAAAAAGTGTTTTCCAACTTGCTTTTTGTCATTTAATTAAAAATTTCCGCTGTAGTGGTCATTATTTTCCTAATTTTCTTTTAATTCTCCCGAGAGCTCATTAAATCCACAAAAATCAATTTATTTTTCCAACTTATTCATTTAAAATTTTGAATCTCAAACACCAATGATGTTTAAAATTCATTAGATACTAATGTATTTTTCAAATAGATAAAAAAAATTAATGTTGTAAGTAGTAGAAGAAAAAACATTAGTTTGTCGGTAGTTTATTGCATGTTTTTGTCATATTTATTTCGCAAATAACCACTTATTTATACACATTTATTATTTTTAAATCAGAGATTTTTACTATCTAGTAAAAATTATACAGTGGGAACTTCTTGCGTTCCGGCGACTGCTTTTAGTAATTGTACTGTCTGAAATCAGTAATGAGGTTGTATGTTAAAAAAAGGAAACGCATCAGACTTTTCTCTTGGGAATTATTAAAAAAAAAATCATGTAAGAATCATTGCACCTGCACGATATCACACACCTGCCATCACTAATTCCTCAAATTTCATCTAATCTCAAAATTTCGTCTAATCCCCTCATTCTTTGCTGAAATCTGAAACCGTCGCGAAGTAAAACATAATATCAAAATACACTCGAATTAAAATTCAAGCCTAATTGAATAACCATCTGTCCTCCAGCAATACGTGAGTAAATACCAGGGGAAAAAATTAGGGGCACACGAGCCACATGTTTTCGCATTGGCGGAAGCAGCTTACGCCTCTCTTCAAGCAGATCCGAGTGGAAAAGGTCACACGAACCAAAGCTTGGTTATAAGTGGAGAAAGCGGTGCTGGAAAAACGGAAAACACTCGCTTTATCCTTCAGTATTTATGTTCAGTCACCAGTGGAGTTTCGACATGGGTTGAGCAACAGATTCTCGAAGCTAACACTATATTGGAAGCTTTCGGTGCGTCTTTGAGGGTCCTATGCAGTCGGTTCACAAATGTACAGTCGAACAAAGTGAAAATGACGCGAAATGAAAATTGAATTCTTCTGAATTTAATTTTAATTAATTAATTTAATTCCTTAAACTAATTCGAATTAAGTTGACATTTATTTTGCATTGACATTTTTTAATGAAAAATTTAA
>NW_025401063.1:15963963-15969390 GCF_015345945.1 Tribolium madens | reverse complement strand
TATTATGGTTTTACATAAAATCAAGTTTAAAATAGAGAAAGCCTATTTCGTACAAAAATTATGTTACTTAATTTAATTTTATTATTAATGCAGTGGTTTTTGTTAATTTGTGTTTTCATAAAACTAAACGTTTTTATTTAATTTGAAAGTATTACAATTATCAAAAAATAAAAGCAGAACTAAAATATTTGAAATAATTTTGACGTTTTTTTTCCTGGTTTAATTACATAAATAATTTTGGTTCGTTTTCAATGACAATTGCAAAACTAATAGAAAACTTAGGGCCGTTTTACAGAACGTGTTAATCGCAATTAAATTTTAAACTTGACGTTTGTCAATGCAAAATAAATGGCAGCTTAATTAATTAGTTTAACTAATTCTGAATTAAATTTTAATTTCGCTTCTACTCAAAGAATTACACCACTCGTGGTAAAGGCACACGTGGAATTAATTTTTCTTCTCGCAAATAAACAATAGTTTAATTCATTTGTTGTTTTACATAAAATCAAGTTTAAAATAGAGAAAACCTATTTCGTTCAAAAATTATGTTAATTCATTTTATTTTGAAAAAACAGTTAAAAAAATATTAAGTTAATAATGATTTGTTTTTTCGTCAATGTCATTATTAATGCATAATTTTCTTTAAGAAATGGTTTGTTAAATTTTTCATTAAAAAAATTCATTATTTTTATTTAATTAATTTGACGTTTGTCAATGCAAAGTAAATGCAAATTAATACGAATTAGTTTAATTCTGAATTAAATTTTAATAATTTGGCTTTCTGTAAACTGAACTGAAGAAACTGCAATCCGATAATTTACGACCCTGTCTGCTTGCGGTTAGAAGGGTCGTCATCCAGCAGGGGCTGGTTTATTGAGGCGTCATTTTCATTTTGTTCGACTGTACATAAAGTAGCCAATTTTTTGTGCAAGATATTTTTGTAAATATTAACATTGGAGAATGGGTCGCAGTGTCATCTTAACTAAAATTTAATAATCTACCTCGCTGTAGAATCGGTTTTATAAAAAAGTTACTTATTTACGGTAAAATAATTAATGTCAGAATTTTCTTACATATGGTTTATAATACAACGTTGCTATTTAAGCAGTAACAATATTAAATCAAAGTCTACCTCGCTGAAGAGTTCTTTTTTTTTCAACTTTATAATTTTTTAATATAAATGAAAAAATTAGTTTAAGATTTCAGTCGGTAAATACCCGATCTGTTCGAGTTCCACCATGATTTACAACACCCTCTCTGCACGTGCGGTCCTAGCATTTTGTAATTTATGGAGGGTATAAAATTGGGACTTTTGGGGTTCTTTTTTCCAACAAAACAAATTCTTACAGTAGTTCTTTAAAATGAGGGTTATCATTGTTCATTATACATATTTAATCGACTCTAGTTAGATGATTTTGGAAAGAGTGAAATAGTAAATATTTACTCCACGATGAAACTAAAAAAATATGTTGAATAAAAATAAATAAAATTAGGTAATAAGTATAGGCATTATCTACAGGGTGTGCCAGAACTCGCGCCCCAGAGAAAAATGCTATATAAGGTAAGATATCAGGAACATGAAAAAATGTTTAAAAAATTCTATCTGTCAGTTATGAGAGTTTAAAATTTGTACTTCGACTCTATTTATTTCTGTTAGAAAAATAATTTTCCAAGTTTTTTTGCAACAGTCTATTAGAAGAGGAAACAAAAAAGCTGTATCCTAAATTGTAACTCTGTTCAATGTTATTTGTGGCTTTTATTGGCAAAACTTTTGTACCTTTACTAAATAATTGTAAAAAAACATATACAAGATCATCAGTATCATTAAATAGACATAAAAAAATGTCAAAAAATAAATGTCAAATTTTTTTGACAGATAGAATTTTTTAAACATTTTTTTCCATGTTCTTGCTTAAAATTTTTCTCTGGGGCGCGAGTTTTGGCGCACGCTGTATACAGGATGTTCCGTTTTTATTGTTACAAATTTAAACAGGTGATAAGATATTCAATTCTAAGACAAAAGTTTCCTATAAACATGTATCGAAAAATGCTTGGTAAGGCTACACCCCTTGGAAGGGGGCTAAGATGTTTTTGCTAATATTTCAGAAACCATTTGAGATAAAATTACAAAATTTGTTACAGATGATAATCTTTATACACCTAAACGAATTCAAACATCAAATGTCGAAATTTTTAATCAGGGGTGTACGAAACTGGGGGAGTTTAAGGTATTTATTTTGGCTTTAGTTTCTTGGTACTTTCAGCAAGAAAATCATAAGTTCGATAGTTTATCACAGAAAAGTCTCTCTTGTTTTGATACGAATTATTGTTTTTGAATAAAATTAATTTAAAATTTATGTTACACACTAATACAACATTCAAATAAATCAGAATTTACAGAATAATAAAAGCAAGAAATTCATATTTTTTAATCAACCTCAACTAATTAACATTACATTACAGTAACAATTATAACATTAATTAAATGAATTTGCTTGAATCTAAAGGAGTTGTTCAAAGTTACCACCTTTTGGGTCAATGCATAACTAAAGAAACTAGAGCCAAAATAGATAGGGTATTTTTTTACCCTAAACCCCACCAGTTTCGGACGCCCCTGATTAGAAATTTCGACATTTGATGTTTGAATTCGTTTAGGTGTAGGTATAAAGATTATCATCTGTACCAATTTTTGTAATTTTATCTTAAATGGTTTCTGAAATATTAGCACGAACCTATTAGCCCCTTTTCAGGGGGTGTAGCTCCCTTACCAAGTATTTTTCGATACATGTTTATAGGAAACTTTTGACTTAGAATTGAATATCCTATCACCTGTTTAAATTTGTAACAATAAAAACAGAACAGCCTGTATAAATACCTACCAAAATAAAGTTTTTTGACATTTAAATAGTATTAAGTCCCCCTTTGACAATCAAACTGCTTTATGTCCAAGACATAAAGGCCTAAGTACTCCAGCTGTAAAATTTGTGTATAATTTGTACATATTTTTTTACATTTATTGGCACTGGTATAAAACATTAAAATTATTTCTTAAAAGAAGGACAGTTTTTATTCTCTCTGCAAAAATGCAAATTTGGACGAACTGCTTTTTGAAAGTCTGCTCCTCAGTTGTGGACATTAAATCACCACTGCTTTATTATAGGTAATGCCTATACTTATTACCTAATTTTATTTATTTTTATTCAACATATTTTTTTAGTTTCATCGTGGAGTAAATATTTACCATTTCACTCTTTGTAGAGGTCATCTAACTAGAGTCGATTAAATATGTATAATCAGAGGCGTAACTAGAAAATTTGGGCCCTCCCGCGAAAGACGACTGTGGGGCCCCCTCTCTTCTCCGGATCGGGAGTTAAATAAAGTAAAAGAGCAGTTATGTCTCTAGTAGTCTCTAGTATTAAAAATTCTGCAAATACGAATACGAATATACAAATTTTTCACAAGTTATGCCAAACGACAAACTTCTTCTTCTCTTATTCTTTTCGTATTCTTTAAGCACTACCATTAAGTGCTTTTGCTTTTTTCATTGAGATTAATTTTGACGTCATAAAAATACATGTTTAGGTACTCTTGTCATGTTTATGTCATTTTGACTAATTTTCAAAAACAGTGATTTGTGGCATAATAACGGGTAGGCAGCCGATCAAAATGATGATTTTTTTTTCGGCAATCTGTCTCTGCGACATTCCTTTTTCAGTGAATGTTATCACCCTTACTTTATTGAAAAGAGTAACTCTATTTTTGGATTTGCGAAAAATTCAAACAAAAAAAGTTTATAATTGTCAATGAACTTTTTAAAGTGACAGAAAAATACTGCCCGAAATTTTAATTCCGCAACTGTATAAAAGATAAGACTTACTTAAAATCTTAAACAAGTAGTTTTCACAGATTACATCACGATCAGAAGTGCTTGTTCGAACATGACACTGACGCGGGAAATAGGATTATTAACAGCTGATAATATGGTGCGAACTGAAATAAATTATAACACAAAACAATTTCTTTCCAGGATTGTAGTTCCTCGAAATGTTTTGTCTTCCTCAGCCTTCGGCCTCGGCGTATTGCGCCTGGCTCGACACTGAATACGCTCGAAGAAGAGAAAATTCTGCAGTTTTTTATTTTTTATTGCATTGGCCTATAATAATTCATGTACTCGCTCTAATTTTTTTTAAACTATTACTATTATTATTATTATTATTTTTAATTTGGAAAGGGCCTTTTATCCCAAGGGCCCCCCCGCGGCCGCGGGCTTTGGCAGGTGGGTAGTTACGCCACTGTGTATAATGAACAATGATAACCCTCATTTTAATGAACTGTAGTAAGAATTTGTTTTGTTGGAAAAAAGAACCCCAAAAGTCCCAATTTTATACCCTCCATAAATTACAAAATGCTAAGACCGCACGTTCCGAAGAGAGGGTGTTGTAAATCATGGTGGAACTCGAACGGATCGGGTATTTACCGACTGAAATCTTAAACTATTTTTTTCATTTATATTAAAAAATTATAAAGTTGAAAAAAAGAACTCTTCAGCGAGGTAGACTTTGATTTAATGATGTTACTGCTCAAATAGCAACTTTGTACGATAAAGCATTTGCAAGAAAACTTGTATCAAAAATTCTGACATATTAATTATTTTTTTTTACCCTAAATGAGTAACTTTTTTATAAAACCGATTCTACGGCGAGGTAGATTTTTAAAATTTAATTAAGATGACACTGCGACCCATTCTCCAATGTTAATATTTACAAAAATATCTTGTATCAAAAAGTGGCTACTTTATATACAGTCGAACAAAATGAAAATGACGCCTCAATAAACACGCCCTTGCTGGATGCCGACTCTTCTAACCGCAAGCAGGCAGGGTCGTAAATTATCAGATTGCAAACTTGTAGTTTTAAGATAAGTAAATGCCTCTAAGAGCCGCTTTACAAAAAGCGAAATGAAAATTTAATTCAGAATTAAATTAATTCGAATTAAGTTGCCATTTATTTTGCATTGATAAACATCAAATTATTTAATTGAAAATATTGCATTTTTTTAATGAAAAATTTTAACAAACTATTTCTTAATGAAAATTATGCATTAATAATGACATTGACGAAAAAACAAATCATTATTAACTTAATATTTTTTTTACTGTTTTTTTAAAATAAAATTAATTAACATTATTTTTGAACGAAATAGGCTTTCTCTATTTTAAACTTGATTTTACATAAAACAACAAATGAATTAAACCATTGTTTATTTACGAGAAGAAGTTTTCTATTATTTTTGTAATTGTCATTGAAAACGAAACAATTATTTATTTAATTAAACCAGGAAAAAAACGGCAGAATTATTTCAAATATTTTGGTTCTGCTACCAAATTTATTTTTTGATAATTGATAATACTTTTAAATTAAATAAAAA
>NW_025401063.1:15936302-15963255 GCF_015345945.1 Tribolium madens | reverse complement strand
TAACTTGACCTTTGTCAATGCTAAATAAATGACAATTTCATTCGAATTAGTTTAATTCTGAATAAAATTTTTATTTCGTTTTCTGTACATAAAACGGTTCTTAAATGAATTTGTCTTGAAACTACGTCAAGTTTTCAATCCGATAATTTACCATCTTGCCTGCTTGCGGTTGAAGGATCGGCTTCCACAGCAGGGGTCTGTTTATTGAAGCGTCATTTTCAGTTTGTTCGACTGTACATTTGTGAACCCACTGTATAGGACCCTTAACTCAATCTAGGCTCAAGAAAATAATGAAAAAATTTTAGGCAACGCGAAAACAGTCCGGAATGATAACTCGAGTCGTTTCGGGAAATTCATGCAAGTCTGTTTTGATTCAAGATGGATGATTGCGGGTTGTATCATCCAAGATTATCTCCTAGAACAATCGAGGCTGACTTTTCAGGGACCTGGCGAACGCAATTATCACGTTTTTTACCAATTAGTCGAAGGAGCGAAAGTGAGATAATTACTCTCGGCCGAATTTCGGAAACAATGCGTTTTTATTTTAGCACAATAAGGAGCTAGCAACACAATTACACTTAAAAGACGCCAGTTTTTACAATTATTTGAATCAGTCGAGTTGTGCAAAACTTGAAGGTGACGATAGAAGGCTGGATTCGTTAAGACTGGCTTTTAACGTACTTCAAGTACCCACAAATATGTGCAATGGAATTTTTCAAACACTTTCAGCTATTCTCTGGTTGGGAAATCTAAGTTTCGAGGATATCGACGGTGAACGATGTCAACTAGCCGAAAAAGATACTGAAATTTTAGAAATAATTTCATCTCTCTTAGAATTAGAGTTAGAGTCTTTGAAACAAGTAGTCCTTTTAAGACAAATCAACGTTAGAGGAAATATCACCGAAATTCCACTCAAATTACAGGAAGTACGTTGCACCGAATGTCATTAAAATGATGAATGCATGGTATTTAATTTTAGGCAAGAGAGAATCGACATGCGATGGCGAAAGCGCTGTATTCCCGGACTTTTGCTTGGCTTATAAATCATATAAATAACTGTACGAATCCGGGACAGGACTCTACGAGGTTTTTGGGTGTTTTGGATATTTTTGGATTTGAGAATTTCGCAGTCAATTCTTTTGAACAACTCTGTATTAATTATACGAATGAGAAGTTGCACAAGTTTTTCAATCACTACGTATTCGCGCTGGAGCAGGAGATTGTAAGTTGCAGCAAGGGTGGTCCACACTACAATTTCTAAACTTAAAATTAAATTAAATTAAACTTAATTAATTAATTAATTAATTAAATTAAACTTAAATTTTAAAAAGGCATTGTCGTGACAACTTGACAAATTACACTACCCAACAATTTTTTTTAATGTGATTGATTTATTGACACGTGTATCAGGGTACATTAACATCCCTAATTACGAATTTGATAAGAAAAATGCTCCATCACGTACAGATTTCAAGTTACAGGAAAATAGTTTTCTGAAATTTTATCGTAAAAATTGTTCATTTCAAATAGAAAGTAATTAAATAGACGACCAAAGAAATTAATTTATTCACTAAACAAGAACAATGTTGAAAGATGTATAAGATTCCAACATAAATCTATTGTAGATGAGTTTTTTGCAAAAGCTGACTTTCTTTTTGTAGGGTGTTTTAACTTCCCTTATCAGGAACCAGCATCTCCTATCATAGCTGTGTCCCATCTCCCCTTGCAAATTTGGGGGGAAAAAAATTAAATGAGAATGGATTTTAAGTGGTTCGTTTTTCGGCGATTTTGTCGAACATACTTACATATGATATCTTAAAATGCCTAACTTTAAAATCTGACGTGTTATGGAATTTTCTTTATCATTTTTGAGTTTAGCACATAGAATTTAACAAAAAATAACTGTTTTCTTCTCAGTCACAAAATGCTTGTTGGCTAGTGTTAAGATATTTCATTTGATATATCAGTGAGACAAATCAAATGCACTAAAAAAAAATTCAAAAAGTCCACACACTTTGAACTAAATAATTTTTTTCTAATTTAAATGAATTTAAAATGCTTAAACTTTAAAAAATCATTACTCAATAACTATTAGGCCGATTTCCTCCAAATAAAGACCATTCTAAAGGGATGGACTTATCCTTTAGAATGATATACAATTTGGAATTGAACATTGGCGAACTTTTCTTCGAACCAGAAACCAAATTTTTAAAAATAACATACCGAGTAGTTTTCAAGATATGATTTTTTGAAGTTAAGGTTTGCTATTCAGGCTTTGCGCCAGATAGGAGAAATGCATGTCAATCTTACTTAAGATTACATTTTTATAAAAGTATTTGTTTTAAGGTGCTTCTTTTGTTTAAAAATGGTCAATTGCATCTTCTTTGTTCTAATTAGAATTAAAAAAAACTGTTTCTCTACTTAAAACAAACAAAGAGTATCAGTGTACAGTGTATAAAGAGGTTTTTTTGATCTAAAAATGACCACTGATTATTGAGCAAAAAGAATCTACACCTTTTTCAAGTGTAATTTAGAAACCACCACATATAATTCAGATTAGTCAATTTAGTTTCAGAAAGCATAAATTGAAATTCAGATTAGTCATTTGTATTTCAGAAAGTATTAATTGTAATTCAGAAACTTTTACATGTAATTCAGAACAGTAAACAAATTCAATTTCATGTTACATGTAATCCACAAAATATCAATTGTAATTCAGATGAGTAACTTCTTGTTATCTCAAAATAAAGTTTACACATAAACACGAATTATTTTATTTGCAAAGGAATTTTGATAATGTAGTTTTTAAACAAAAATATCGAATTCTGAATTACAATTGACAAATTCTCAATTACAAATGACAAACACTGAATTATAACTAACACTTTCTGAAATACAATTGACTAATCTGAATTTCAATTTACGCTTTCTGAAGTTAAATTAATTAATCTGAATTACATCTGATGGTTTCTGAAATTCAGTTTACGGTTCTGAATTACAATTAATACTTTCTGAAATACAATTGACTAATCTAAATTACAATTAACGTTTTCTGAAATATATCTTATGCTTTCCGAATTACCCTTGAAAAAGGCACCTTTTTCAAGTATAATTAAGAAACCATCACATGTAATTCAGATTAGCTAATTTAATTTCAGAAAGCATAAATTGGAATTCAGATTAGTCAATTAATAATAATAATCCTCAAAAAAATAAAAAAAAAATAAAAATACATATATATAATAATAATAATAATAAAAATAAAAACAAAACAACAAAAATATATATCAAAATTGACTACTAAGCTCAACCCCAAAATAATTAAAAATATGTATTATACGAGAAAAAAAATATCATAATTAACATTAACATTAGTTAATTTGCTTGTATTATTTGCTTTAATTAGTACACAGGAACTCTTTGTTTGTTTTAAGAAAAGAAACAATTTATGTTTATTCTAATCACAGGTGTCTCAAAATTCGCGCACTTCCTTGAAAAGGAGTAATTGGGTAGTCCTCCAGAGTACTGAAAAAATGTTAAAAAAATTATATCTATAAAAATTTCGAAGTTATAAGAGTTGAAATTGTGCACTTTAACTCTATTTATTTCTGTTGTAAAAATAATTTTCCAAGTTTTTTTGCTACAGGCAAGAATAAAGAAGAATAAACAAGGAAGCTGTATCTTAAATTGTAACTCTGTTTAGTGTTATTTGTGGTTTTTATTGGCAAAATTTTTGTACATATACAAACGTCAAAAAATATATGTCAAAATTTTTTGACAGAATTTTTTTAACATTTTTTCAGTACTTTGGGGATTACCCAATTACCCCTTTTCAAGGAAGTGTGCGGATTTTGAGACAACCTGTAGAACAATGAATGCAATTGACCATTTTTAAGCAAAAGAAGAGTCTTAAAACAAATACTTTTATTGGATATTGGATAAAAATGCAATTTTAAGTAAGATTGAAATGAAAATTTGGATTTTACACGATGGTGATGATGAAAAAAAAAATTATTCGTAGGGTTTTTCTTAGATTATTTCGATTTACTTCGAACTTCTTCGAACAGTATTCGAGAAAAGTTCGCAAATATTAAATTTCAAATTGCATATCATTCTAAAGGGCAAGTCCATCCCTTTAGAATGGTCTTTATTTGAAGGAAATCGGCCTAATAGTTACTGAGTAATGATTTTTTGAAGTTAGATTATTTTAAACTCATTCAAATTATTTAGTTTAAAGTGTGTGGACTTTTTGAATTTTTTTAGTGCATTTGATTTATCTCACTAAACAAAATAATGTATAATTTGTCAAGTTGTCGCCCTGTGTAATACTCATTTTTGTAGTGTGGACCATCTTCTCTGATTAATTTTGTGTAATAATAAACCAACTGAAAATTTTAGTACGAACAAGAAGCAATCCAATTTAACCACATCTTCTTCACCGACAACTCCTTATGTTTGGAGTTATTGGAAAAGCCTCCTTGTTGTGTTTTGAGATTGTTATCCGAGCAATGCCACTTGCCTCGAGGCTGTGATGCTTCGTACATTTCGAATTTGCATGCCGAATTTGAAAATCACGAAAGATACGTCAAGGGTGAAGACCGGAGACGTTGGGAGACCGAATTTGGGATAAAGCACTACGCCGGTTGTGTCACTTATTGCGTTAAGGGTTTCGTGGATAAGAACCGCGATGTGCAACAAGACGTTTTCTTTGATATCATTTCACGGAGTAAAAACGAATTCGTTCAAGATTTATCCAAGTATCAAGATTTAACTAATCTCATGGCTTCGCGCCAGATTGCAAACGGCGGAACAACTGTTTCAAGAGGAACTAGTAAAGGCAAACCAACTGTTTCTGATACTTTTCGCCACCAATTGCAAGCTCTTGTTGATGTTTTGCAATCGACGACGCCGTGGTATGTCAGGTGTATCAAACCAAACAGCGAAAAACTCCCAAATGATTATGACAGTAATCTAGTCTTAGACCAATTGAAGTATTTAGGAATGTTAGATATAATTCGTATACGAAAAGAAGGCTTCCCGATTCACATGAACTTTGAAGATTTCGTCAATAGGTATCACTGTCTTTCCAAAAATCGTCTTCCTCCTGACATGATGAAAGCCTGTCGGGAATTACTCGAGAGTTATAATTTACCAAAGACTGAATGGCAATTAGGCAAAACCAAAGTTTTCATGCGGTCTCACATACACGAACCCTTGGAGGAAGCCAGGAACAAAATTATTTTATCACGAGCTGTCATTATACAGAAAATTTATCGTAAATACATTGCCCGAAAGGAGTTTTTAAAAATACGAAATGCCGTTTTGCGAATCCAACACGCTTATATAGGTTGGAAATTGCGAATCGAATTTTTGAGAAAGAGACGAGCTGCTATAATAATTCAGAGTCATTTAAGGGGAGTTTTTGCCCGTGAAGTAGCAGCTGCCTTACGCGAAATGAGACGAGTGGAAGAAGAAATGAGAAGAAGGGAGAAACTGGAAGAGGAACGTAAAGCCCGTGAAGCAGAAGAGGCGCAAAAGCGACTCCAGGAGGAAGAGTTGAGTAAAAAGAGCGAAGATTTGGAAAGAAGCGAAAAGTGGGTTTTACAACAATTTGAGTCGTTTTTGATTGTGTTTTTCAGGGCTGCTGAACAGGAAATAGCCGCATTATCACATATGGCCGAACAATTGAAACCTCGACTTACCGAACCGGTGACTGAATCTGTCGATCTTGATAACCTCTTTGCGTTTTTATCAGATGTACAACCCCAAAATCGCAACCAAATTATCGACGAAATTGGCGAAAAAATGGATGAGTTAGTTGAGGATTTAGATGTGGAATTGGAGACTGTGATTCAACAAGAATTAGAAGGGTTGGCTTTGGAGCAACAACAGCCGACTCCCCCAAAACTTGCTATGCCTACTTTACCTGAACCAACAGGCCCTCCTCCACCTCCACCTCCCGCGTTCCAGAACCCGCCAGAATCCCCCCAACAAGAGGTTAAAGAAACCAACAATGAACCTATCTATGAGGCAGTTCTCCCACGGGAGGACACCACATGTGTGTCACCTCCTCCATTACCTGCTCCTCCACGCTTGCCTCCAGATTCGCCTAAAGCTAGTCCGCCGGTGTCAAGACCAAACAGTGCAATTGTAAGTGTTACTGAGCTATTTCAAAAATAAATATTAAATAAAATTGTTTTTTAGCCCCCAGTATGGCGCTACAACAACCATGAACAGGAAGTGAATAACGCAGAAAGGGAGCAAAGAAGAAAATGTCGGGTTGAGAAGAAGTTGCAAGAGTTGACTGAAACTAGTGAAAAAGAAAGTTCAGCAGAAGAAACGTATCATGACATGATCGAATTTGCTGAAAGTTATTTCAATGCTCATGAGAGAAGTCCCGAGGGAACCATTATAGCGACTTTGACGAGGAAGAGACAGAGTTCTGAATTGATTCCAAAGTGTGAGATGGTAACTTATTACAAAGGGACAACTATTCCGAATTCGCATATACATATGTACGATCCGGATAACATCAATATTGCTTGTAATATGTTCAGGGTAAGTCATCTAGAAATATTGTCGTATCAACAAGAAATTACTCCCTAGGATTTAGGGATATTCGTGAATAGGTTGCCATAAATTTGATTAGGTTGGTTTTTGGTGACAAACAAAAGATATCGTAACTAGTGTCAAAATTTAGTCACCTGTCAGCTTGTCAGGAGATTTCAATTGATAGCTGACAGCAGGTTAACAGAAAACGTCAACCGTCAACAACAAGGGGTAACCAACCCTAAGCATTCAAAATTACTTCTGAAAATTTTAGTAACAAACAACATGATAAACGTAATTTTCCTAAAAGTTGCTAAAAACTATGAATACAGTTAAACATTATAAAACCATCGCCGTCTCGATAGAAATAATCTGGCCTGGGCATTTCTTAAGTTCCAGTGATTCCCGTTGGCGCTTTGAACTGGGGAATTTTTTGACACATCTAGTTTTTGAAGGTTAAAGTGTTTAAACCTCAAAATTATTGACAGTGACATTTTATTTCTTGAAATATACATTTTCAGAAATTTTAAAATAGATTATGCAAAGGTGAAAAGTAACCGCAGGAAGGAAGGTAATTAATAAACACTACAAAAACAAGAAATTGTTTATAATTTCAGAATTTTTCTAAAGTCAGGCTTGCTGTGAAGGAAACTTGTAGGAATTACATTATCAGTCCTAGTTTTACCAATATATTAGCCAACACTGGCTGTAAAAGTTTAACTAAGATAATGTAATTGCTGATTTGTGTTCAGCTTTTACACATACATTTTGGTCTTCTAAACGTTTCACTTTCAATTTGAACACTTTAATTTCATGTGTCAGTTTTGCAAAATAATTTTCTTTTGTGGTCACTTCAGTTTCGGCATCAGTGAAGGTTTTTTCAGATAAATTTTCATTATGAAATTCATACGGAAGTTGGGAGAAACGTTAGTGATGGAAGTAAGACTTCTGTAGAAATGATTTTAAGCAATGTAAAAGTGTGGTCTGGAGCATTTTAATTACAAATTTTAGCTTAAAAATTGTGGGAACATTACCAGGCTGTCGGTATTCTAATTTGGACGATAGTTTGTGAAAAGACGTTTGCAAGGACTTGTCCCGACAAGTTGGAATACAACACTTTTTTATGAGTTTTATTCATGTTTTCATAGACTTAATACATATTACTTTATCAATATTAAAATAATTTAACAAATATAAGAAAAATACTAACACACAAGAACAACCAAACAAACCAACTAAACTAATGATGAATAACACAACGAATAAAAGCTGGGAAGGAAGGGTACAACAAAACAAGATTTCAAGAAAGAGTTAATTAATGTTGCTTTGTTGACAGCTCGTTAAGTGACTTGACACTCTTGACACTTGGCGTACTACATACAGTGCGATCAAAAAGTTTATCTATCAAGCAAGCCTAGAAATTTAAAACGTGTGTCTGTGGAAGATAAAATGTCACAATGGCAAATAAGAGATGTCAAAATATTTTTTATGTAAATTATGACAGGAAACCGTGGTGAACGATTTTTATGAATAAACACCAACAAAATCTTATTTTAGTTTGTTTTGCGACGGTTCATAAAATAATTCAATTTAATTATCTCAATGCTCAATGTAAACTGTAACAACAAATCGTGGTGAACGATTTGTATGAATAAATTCCAACTACATCTTATTTTAGGGTGTTTTAAGACGTTTCATACAGTAATTCAATTTGTTTAGATCAATATTTTAATTTATTATTATTTTGATAATTTATATTATTTTGATAAAAACTTTAAAAAAAATATCGAACTAATAAAATTTTGAAAAATGTAAAATTTTGTTAGCCTTGGAAATGTTGTCTTTATCTCTTTTTGACACTAGTTACGATCAAGATTTATAAATTATAAAGTAAGAAGGTTGCCTCGCAACTTTGCACCAATCAGGTGTGCACATTATTCGCGCGAATTGACGTCACTGGAGATTTCGTTCAAAAATAGGATATGCAACCAAACATATTATTAAGTTAAAAAACTAGAATTCCGTAAAATAAATACTGATAAAATATTTTTTATTAAGGGTAAAATAAATAAAATATATACATAGATAAAAAATATAATAGTTATTTATTATACAAGACGATAAAATTGAATTTTGAGAGCAATTTAACATCAAGGCGTCAGCCGAGACGCTAATATGCTCGAAAAGATAATGAAAATTTTATTGTTGTGTACAATATAAAATTTTATTCAATCCTCACTAATTTTGTAGTCAATTTGGTCGATATTTATAAATGTCAAAGTAAAACTTAACAATGAAATCTAATGTCAAAGATCGTTAGCAACTAACAACCGCAGATGTATCCATTTTTTATCATCTAGACGATAAAATTTAATTTTAACATGAAGAAAAAAGTAGATAAAAAAAAATTTTTAACATAGAGGATTTGTTTTGTTAAAACTTTATTTTAATTTATAATTTTATTAATTTTTTCTTCGATTTGTTTATCAGAAATTTTATCAATAACTATATATTTATCGCAGAACACTGCTCTTTTTTGTATATGATAGAAAATTAAATTTTCTTTCCAATGGTACCAAACATAAGCGGTTATCACCAAGAAGTCCGGAATTATTATAAATAGACCGCTCCGGGTGCTAAAAATCGACCAAAATCCAGGCTTCTGAGGCAAACAAATCCAATTATGATCACTCACCTAATGTGAAATCCCCTATGAAAGTCTCAAATGGCAAGTAATTGCAGAATCTCGACAAAAATTTAAAAAAATACTTTAAAATCGATCCATAAAACATTTTTCACATTTCTAGTGATCTTAAAGACTCAAAAAAGTGCACAAAACGTTATTGGGTCAAGTTTAAAAACTTACGAATTTTTTGAGTTTAAAAACGCTTGAAATATGGTTTTTTAGACGTAAAATTACCCGTTGAACACGATGCAACAGGTTAAAATACTCTGCGATGTATAGTTTTTGCGATATTGAGTAATAAGCTAAGAATAAGGCTAGAAGCATACACGATCTATTAAGGAAAATGTGATAAATAATGCAAGATGCAACACAATAATAATGCAAATCTGAAATCTGACATAAGGTGATCAATTTCAGACAATTCAAAATCAAAATTGACGACAAAAAGAAGACTTTAACTTGAAATATACTTTGTTTTCGCTACAAATGAAAATCTCAAAAAATTGCACACTTAAGTGTGTTGGTCCTCAGATCGAGACAAATCAGGTCATAAATGTAAAACAAGAGAAGACGACAAAAACCTAAACATGTCGCGGCTAAACTCCACTGACGTCACCTTATAGCCATCTTACTCGCCCTTTAGTGTCTCTCACTCCACGTTACCAGGCAACCTTCTTACTTTAATTTATAAATCTTGAGTTAGACATCTTTTGTTTGTCACCACAAATCAACTTAACCAAATTTATGGCAACCTATCCACGAATATCCCTAAATCTTAGTGAGTAATTTCATGTTGATAAGATAATACCATTGTTAAACTAATTATTATGCAAGTGACAGATCGCTACTAACAGTATTTTGAAAGCTAATTTAGTTTTACTTTCCCAAAATTTTTATTTTTTTACATTTTAATAAAAATAAAGGTGGGCATATGATACATCATTGAATTCAGAAAAAAATGCTCTTTCAAAAATTATTAAATTTGACTCTTTGTGCCATTAAAAAAAAATCAAGTTAGCCTTGTATTTTCAAAATAAATTATGGTAGAAAATTAAAAAAGAACTCAGATGATTGAATTTAAACACTTTTTTCTAATTTGCGTTTATAATACGTTTATTAACGTCTCTCGATCAAAAAGTCTTTCTATCAAGTAGGCGTCCTAGTTGAGGACGTATGTTGCATGGCAGTTCGTATGTTATCTAGATGTCAAAAAATTATTTTTAAAAATTAAAACATTGAGCTATTTAAATTGAATTATTCTATTCATATACCAGGTGAATAAAAAGTATGGAACGAAGCGTTTTTCTCGTAAACTAACTACTTTACAAAAAAAATAATTAGTGTAGCGTAAAGTCCAATTAAAATGTGACCATTTATTAAGAATAACATTTTTCGAAATTTTTTTTAGTTTTCCAGTTCTGGAAAAAAATTTTTTTTTTAATGGCAACCCACTATGGTAATTTTTTTAATTAAAGATTATGATCTAAAAATGACCTCTAATTAAACAGAATTGTTTTCTAGTCAGTAGTCTTTTTTTTAATAAATTGTTGCGTTGCGTTCCGAGCCCATCACGAAGATTTTCCGAACTTGAACGAGGGGGTCGTTTCATGACTTTGGTCGTTGGAGAGCCCGGTTTTTGGTGCAGGTGCTTTGGGGTGGTTCCGGATGGATCAAAAAATGTAAAAACAAATCATTTTCTTCTATTTTTAGTCGATTCGAAACCACCCCAAAGCACCTGCACAGAAATCAGCGCTCTCCCATGATGAAAAGCATGAAACAACCACTTCGGTTAAGTTCGGAAAATCTTCGTGATGAGCTCGGAACGCAACTTTAACAATTAATTAATAAAAAAGTACTGGCTAAAAAACAATTTTATTTAATTAAAGGTCATTTTTAGATCATAATCTTTAATTAAAAAAATTATCATGGTGGGTTGCCATTTAAAAAAAAATTTTTTTTCTAAAACCCGAAAACTAAAAGAAATTTCGAAAAATGTTATTCTTGATAAATGGTCACATTTTAATTGGACTTTACGCTACACTAATTATTTTTTTTTGTAAAGTGGTTGTTAGTTTACGAGAAAAACGCTTCGTTCCATACTTTTTATTCACCTGGTATAATTTCCACATAGTTTTTCCCGAGAAAACATTCATTGATAATTCTAAAGTTTTTAAGAAAAACAAATGGTTTAACAGCGAATTACAACAAATGCGTAATAATCTTAGCTTTGTGGCTAACGCTTACAACATGTACAAAACTTTAGAATTAAAAACATTAAAAAATAAACTAAAATGTAAATACAACCTGGCAATAAAAACTGCCAAAATAAAGTCTAATGAAGAATATTTAAACAGAAAAAACAATAATCCTAAAGCTATGTGGACTATCATTAACAAATATCGGTCAAARTCACAAAGAAATATTCCACAAACAACGCCTGATGAATTAAATAGTTATTTTGCTAATATGGCTCCTAATTTAATTGTTTCTTTACCTACCAACACCCTCGAYCCTATTACACTGTTATCCAAAAACAAACCAAAACCTCCAAATAATTTTTCGTTTAGGCATGTCACTTTCATCGAGGTCCGGGATTGCCTGAATAGTTTAAAAACTTCTAAGAGTATGGATTAAATACCGAAATTATAAAGTCTATTAAAAATATAATAATAACACCTATAACTAAGTTAATTAATTTTTGCATAACTGAAAATATTTTTCCAGATTGCTTAAAAATATCACAAGTTATACCAGTATATAAGAAAGRTGATCCCAACGACCAAAAGAATTATCGACCAATATCCTTACTTCCMATTTTATCTAAACTTTTTGAAAAGTTATTAATGTCCCAAATCTTGAAGTTCCTAAATGAAAATAACATATTGTCTAATAGTCAGTTTGGATTTAGAAAACAATTAAAGTCTGTTTTTTTTTTAAATGGAAATGCCAAACAGTCTTATCGTTGGCATCACTAGTAAATTCATTCATGGTAATTTTAATAAAGGAAGTTGGCAGTTCCGGTTTTTCGAATTAATTTGAAAACAATGTCATTAAACGTCAACACAAAAAATCGTCTAAGAAAATTTAGAGACGAAACACCAAAAAAGGAACAAATTCGGTGCCGCTAACAGTTTTTTGAAATTTGGAAACGAATAGTTCGCAAGCAAGAAGTTAGAAAAAGTGCCCGTTAAAATGTGGACGCAATTTGTAATGCAGGTTTGCTAAACATTCTCAATTTTTAGCAAGAAATTTACAAAAATACAAAATAAACATGGATGAGAAAGAACCTTGGAAAGAACGCAATTAACTTAGTGTCTTGTGCATCGTTTTTGAGGAACGAGTTGAAAAAGTAACAATTTTGAATCTAAAGCTGAAGAAAAATTTATAAAATGCATCAACTTTGAGCTCATTTCAATAAATTACACAAAATTTATTGCCAATCATCATAATACCCACTTGTATCTTTTACTAAATAACTTTTTTCTGTATATACATCCTTTTTCTTCAAAGTTTTTGTAGCAAGAATCTCATTTTTATCCACAACATTGTACTTACTTGCGGTGTATATAATAAACTTTAACGTTTTAATCCAAAAGAATGAACATTCAATAAACTTAAACTTATCAAATTTTTTAATTTAAGGACTTGTGCAAGTACATCCGCGGCGAAATGAACGCCGAACGCGAACTCCTCGTCATCCAGACAATCATCGGGCATGCTCTCGAACGCGAAGAGATCCGCGACGAGATCTTCGTCCAATGCATCCGTCAAGCCACCAACAACCCCAGTTCCGAAGGCACAGAACGCGTGTGGCTCCTTCTTTGTCTTTGCGTTGTTTCTTTCCAACCTTCCAAACTTCTCCACCGTTATTTCGTGTCATTTCTCAAGAAAAATCTGGCACAAGGGGGTAAAATCTCGCAGTACGTTCAATGGTGCATAGACAACTGCAATAACACTAAAGTGAAAGTCCGGGAACACCCGCCATCGTCAGTCGAAGTGGCGGCAATGAAACGTTTAGGAACTATCGTATGCAGATTTTTCTTTCTGGATGGACGGACGAAAGCTATTGATGTCCACCCGACCGACACAGCAGGAGACGCAGCGAGGAAATTGGCTGAAAGGTTGGGGTTGAGGAATCTAGATGGCTGGGCGATTTATCAGAGTCGACCTGATGGGGAAGAACACGTCCGAGCGCACTATTATCTCTACGATGTGATAGCACAATGGGAAATGTAATTTGGTGGTGATTTTGGAAAGTGGTTTGTGTTAATTGGGGATTTCAGGAACCAGAATAAGTTGGCACCACCGACTGGGCTTGCTACGCTTGGACGACGGAGTGCTACCACGCTGAGTGGTGGAGAGAATAGGTTTATTTTCAAAAGACGCCTTTTCAAATCTAGTCGAGAGTTGAGTCAGGATCCGGTCGAAGTCAATCTTTTATATGCTCAAGCCGTACACAGTGTAGTCAAGGTAACTTTCTAAAACTGGATAAAGACTAGGATACGACACGATGTAAAACAAAATGTCCCCGTTCTCGATAGTTCCGTTAGTGAAGCCAGATAGCGCAGTTGTTCCCTTCCCGTTTAAGTTTTAAGAGCAATAAAATAAAAAATGGCTGTATTTACATAACGGTGAGTCAAATACAAGAAAAAAAAATAGACAGATAGAGCATTAAATTCTCAATAATAAGAGACAAAGGCAATGCAAAAATTTTATTGAAAACTATATTTAAAGAATTTTCAAACATTTAGCAATTTTCGCCCCGTCTCATATTTTTGAATATGCTGCGAATGCAGTTAAAGATACAAGAAAAATATAAAAAAGAAAGTTGTAGAGAATAAAATTTCCAAGAAAAAAGGCCGTGAGAGATAGCTCTATCTTCAATGGTTTAGGTTCTAAAGACGCCCAAATGACGAATACGTGTCATTTTTACCGGTGGTCAAGAGACAAAACATTATTTTAAACCTAAACGGTTGATGAGTGAGATATGGTCTTGCAGACTCTTTTGTAGGAAATTTAATCCTCTACAACGTTGTTCCCTACATTTTTTTTTGTATCTTCAACCGTATTTGCAGCTTTCTCAAAAATACCGAACACAGTATTATAAACAATTATCAGTTTGCGTTCCGCTCAATATTTTTAAGAACTCTGCGAATATGGTTAAAAGATACAGAAAAAGTGTAAAAAAAACAAAATTGTACAGAATAAAATTTGCTGCAAAAAAGTCTGCGGGACCATATAACAATCTTCAATAGTTTAAATTGCTTTAAAATGTTCCTCTGGTACTGAATCACCAGTTAAAATGCAACGAATCCGTCGTTTGAGCGGTTTTGAAAGTCATTGAGGCCTATACCATTAAAAATAGAGGTGTCGCGGACTTTTTACTAGAAAGATGGTTTTGAAAGTCATTGAGGCCTATACCATTAAAAATAGAGGTGTCGCGGACTTTTTACTAGAAAATTTTATTTTATACAACTTTCTTTCTTACGTTTTTCTTGTATCTTTAACTGTATTCGCAGCATTTTGAAAAACATGAAGCGGAGCACATATTTTAAATTTTAAATATTTTTTTTCTCATATTTCTCGTGAAACATTTAATCGTTTGTTTTTCACAGCTTATTAAGAATATAAATCTCAACAGTTTTGCATTTTTTTCCAAGCAATTAGTAAAGTGGTTGAATTTAAATTAATTAAAAACGATTTGAAACTGAGACGGTAAAAGGGCTCTAAGCGCCCTCATTTTTACTCCGCCGTACTAGTCCAGAAAATCAAGCAATTTTGTATCTCGTTTTGTCTCCTATGGACTAGGGAGAACTAGAGACAATTGCATATTTGATGGCGAGAACAAAACACTGTTTAGTGTGACAAAACCATCTTGTCAGTGTCAAATTTTTCATGAACGTTACAAGTGGGAATAATTTTAAGGGAACAGGGAGCTTCAATAGTTTAGTAAAAATTATCATAAAAATTAACGAAATTTTATGTTTTTAAAGAAAATAATACAGGTATTGAAAAAGAGTCTAATAATGATAATTGATTAATTTTACATCCAAAATCACTGTTTTCGTCTGAACTATCCTCACCAAGGTTAATACATAACTAGTTCTGGAACTATTACGTCCAGTTCATTACTTAAATAATTATCTTCATTTGTCGTTACGTGCTTAAGTTTAATTTTAAGTTGGGAATCAAGCTAAATCAAAGTATTTCAACCAAATACTGGCTCTTATAAAAGTTTTCTTCTAAAATAAAGCAATTTGAGCAATTTTCAATCCAATTTTGCTCGATTTTATTACAGAATCAATTCAAAACTAATATATTTTATTAGTATAATTGCTTCAATCTTAATTTTAGGCTGAAATAAAGCAATTTGTGATATTCTGAATCGATTTGGCTCAATTTTAAGGTGGGAATCAACCTAAATCAAAGTATTTCAACCAAATACTGGCTCTAATAAGAGTTTTCTTCTAAAATCCTACCTACATGTTCCCAAATTTTGTTATATTTAGGAACATAAGAAAATTCATTTTCTGTCAAAATTTTTGCAGCATCAAGCTTAAAAGTTACATTATTTCTTTACAATTTCCCAGATGTTCTCTATAGGACTAAGATCAGGATGATAAGGGGGTAGTCTCAATACTTTATGGCCGTATTGTTCTAACAGTACATCAAATTTGTATGTTATATGTTGTGCTTTATGTCTTTTGGTGATGTCATAGAGTTGTACTTTGTAACTTCTTGGGTTAAATGGTATATTTTTTTGTTCAAGCCAGTCTATCATTTCTGATTTCCTAGAACCAGATGTTGGAGCTCGGTTCAGCTGTACATTGTGATACGATGCATTGTCCGTTACTATCACGCTATTTGGTGGTAAATTCGATATTAATTTTTCTCTTAACCATCGGCCATAATTATCTGAGTTCATCTCATCGTGATAATCCCCGCTTTTAGTTCCAGATTTAAAAATTAACAATCCGTTTGGTATAAAACCCATTTCTCCTCCAGCATGTACCACGATTAACCTTTTACCTTTAGAGATGTTAGTGAAGAGACCTTTTGACGAGCCATCAGTCCAACATTTGGAACTTGTGTGGCCACTGTGAATGTACGTTTCATCTACGAATACAATAGGTCGGTCTTCACGTCTGTATTCTTTTAGTTCTTCTAAATATGTGAGTCGCAGTAATTTTATGGCAGTGGTTTCAACTCGAATTTTTCTATTGTCTGGAGTATTAGCCCATTTGAATCCAATTCTTCGCAAAATTCGACGATGTGCTGTAATTGATTGTAATTTTTTCTAAGAACTAGACCAAAAACATCAAAAATTATAACATTTTATAAGCAATTATAATTTTATTTATGAAAAAAATTAATATTTACATTTGGGTTAGATAGTTATGTTTAATCTTTACAAATTTACAAGAAAATTACAATAACTCTATCATTTCTTCAATACTTCAAATAAAACACACAAGGATTAATTTTATTCTCTTTAAATTAGTTCTCTATTATTCTCTATTATTTTTTTGCTTTGAGAAAACCCCTTGAAAATTTCCCATACAGGGTTATTCATAAATATGAAGCAATATTTGAACCTCAAAAATGACCCATAAAATGATGTTAATTTAAATAATAACTCGTGTCCTATCTCTACTGATAAGAATTTTACAGCCTTCGGAATGTGGGTATGAAAATTAGATTTTTTTATAGTAACTTTGAAACTATTTGACCAAATATTATAAAATTTGGAACATTTCCCTGTGACAACATACCCTTTAAACTGGTAATCACGAAAACCGGATACATCCACTCAATTTCCGGTTCCAGCAGTTTCAGGTTACATTTTCTGTGTTTTTCCATTTTTTTGCTCTCTTAATACCAATTTTTTATTGTCCAAATCGATAGAGTAATCAATTTTGATTAAAAAACGCATAACCTTTAATACCCCTAAAATGGATCGTTTCAAAGCTATTTTAATTTAAACTGAGGACTGCACAACGCTGAAACCAAAAAGTAGGGATTTTGAATGGATGATATCCACGGTAACAAATGACCATGGTCTCACTAATCGCTGTCAGGCATCTGTCAACTTTGACATTGGACGATTATTAGACAATTAATCGAAAATATTTAATAAAAGAGTTTACCTCAGATTCCAAACATAACTTAGAATAAATCCAAATGGATCTCGTGGCATTTAATTCATAAAAAATTCGCAAAAATTTATTGTCAAAGTTAACAGATGCCTGGCAGGATTTATGTGACCATGGTCATTGGTTTCCGTGGATACCACTTATTCAAAATCCCTATTTTTTGATTTCAGCGTTGTGCAGTCCTCAGTTTAAATTAAAATATCTTTGAAACGGTCCATTTTACGGGTATTAAAGGTTATGCCTTTTTTATTCGAAATTGATTACTCTATCGATTTGGGCAATAAAAAATTGGTGTTAAGAGAGCAAAAAAATGGAAAAACACAGAAAATGTGACCTGCAACTGTTGGAACCGGAAATTGAGTGGATGTATCCGGTTTTCGTGATTACCAGTTCCAAAGGTATGTTGTCACAAGGAAATGTTCCAAATTTTATAATATTTGGTCAAATAGTTCCAAAGTTATTACAAAAAAATCAAATTTCCATACCCACATTCCGAGGGCTGTAAAATTCTTATCAGTATTGATAGGACACGAGTTATTATTTAAATTAACATCATTTTATAGGTCATTTTTGAGGTTCAAATATTGCTTCATATTTATGAATAACCCTGTATATCTGTTCAAAGTTCTTTTGGATGAAGCTTTTAAAAACTGAGTTCTTCTTGCAAATTTATAATCTTTTGGAGAAGTGTACCTGCAGGCAATACAATAACATACTGTCACTTCAGACTATCTTGGGTTTTTAAGGAATAATTATAAATTTGCTCAAGTAAGTAAAGTCCTTTGCATCTGACACAATTTTCCCTATACAAAGTTGACCTTTACTGTAATTGTCATATTTTTCGTGAATTTTCTTAAATTTTTCAAGTTTATTTTCGGACAGTTTATTCAACTTTTGAAATGTTATATTTGCTTCCTGTAACTTTTTTTTCTAAATTTTGTATTTTTCCGAACTTATTGCATCTGGAACATTATTTAAATTAAAATCATGAGTATCACCTACTTTTAAATCGCTTTGTTGATCAAAATCAAATCGAAATGAACTTGAAATTAAATAATTTTTGTCAAATGAGTCTAGAGATTGGAGAGACGGTGCAGGCATTTCTAACGGCTTACGTCTTATCTCTTATTGTTGAGAATTTAATGCTCTATATGTCTATATTTTTTTTTATTTGCGTTTTGCCCACTGTTATGTAAATACAGCCATTTTTTTTATTTCATTATTGCTCTTAAAACTTAAACGGGAAAGGAACAACTGCGCTATCTTGCCTCACTAACGGAACTATTGAGAACGGGGACGTTTTGTTTTACATCGTGTCGTATGATCCGTAAACTGGACTAAAAGTTTTTTTACTTTTATTTATTTATTTTTTCAGAGTGATGATTTTCCGGTTACGGAGAAAGTGGCTCTTCAATTGGCCGGCCTCCAGGCCCAAGTGGCATTGGGTAACCCCAAAGACAATAATAAACTCGAATATTACACCGACATTGACAATTATTTACCATACCGGATAAGTCGTACTCGAGGCGACGATGTCTGGGTGCCTATAATAGCGCAAGCGCACAAACAATACGGTGCTAACCGTTCCGAACTAACTGCCAAAGCCCTATACCTGTCTTGCGTGATGCAATACCCCTTATACGGTACTACTATGTTTCCGGTGACCTATCGAGGTTACTGGTCGTATGGAAACTCTCTAATTTTGGGGGTCAACAGTGAGGGGATTATGTTGATAAAACCCGACGACAAATTCGTCCTTAACGAATACCGCTATCAGGAAATTGAGAGCATTCTCTTAGACCCCAGTGATAGTTTTATCACTATAACGTTACAACGACATCTCAATGACAATAACCACAAATGTTTCGTTTTCGAGACGACACAAAAGAATGAAATCGGGTCTCTTATTGCGAGTTATTGTCCGAGTTTAGCGGCGTGGTTGACAGAGAATGAAGCTCCTCAAAAGAGAGTTAAAGGGATTACGAATGAGGATAGAGTAAGGTTGTATCACAATTTGGTTAATTGTCGACGTGCATTGGTGGACCATGACATATTGAGGAAACCAACGGATTCGTCTGGAAGCTTTTTGAGGAATACGTTGAGGAGGTTGAGTAAACACAAATTGGATAAATTGAGACAGGAACATGGGGGTGATACTGGGGAGACTTACAAAGGGTTTCATTATGCATTTTGGGCGTTTAGTCGCCAACAATTGCCTCAGAGTATCAGCAGACTTCCCGATCAAGAGGAGCAGATTATGCTTCAAGTGTTTCAGATTATTTTGACCTATGCTGGACTAGGACAGAATGGTATAGTAAAATTAAGGGTAGACCGGTGCGTCATCAATTTCTTTTTTTCATTATAGCTTATTCCATATCTGGTGGCGAACTGACAGTGACAGAAAAGACACTTGGAGTGCGCCCACTTGGCTAAGATAAAAAAATACATGGGCGTACTTTTTTTCTCTAAAAATTTTGAAGACAAGGATTGTTAGGAAATATCATTTTTGAAAATTCTTTTCATGTGTTAACAATTTAATAATTTGTTCATCATTCTTCATCTTATGTATGAGTACCTACTTATTGTAATTTTTTAAAGAATAACAGTGGTTTTGAAATATTATTTGGTTCGACGCCTATGAACAATTTTTTTTTAATAGTAAACATATGTTTAGTGTCAAAATTCAGTCATTTTTGACAACGTCAGTTCGCCACCAGATTTGGAACAAGCTCTACCAACTTAAAAATGAAATAAAAAATTCTATCACAATGTAAATGAATCAATTAAAGGGTCTCTAAGGATGGTAGCCTTGAACATTAATTTACATACCAGGTGAATAAAAAGTATGGAGCCAAACGTTTTTTACTTAAACTAATTATTTTTTGAAAAAACTAATTGATGAGTGATAAAGTACCATAAAAATGTGATGATTTAACAAGAATTAATTTTTTCGAAATTTCATTTTGTTTTTGAGTTCTACAAAAAAAATATTTTTTTAAATGGCAACCCACTATAAAATCATTTTTTCCATAAAAGCTATATTCTAAGGATTACAACTATTTGCTTTATATTTAATTTTTTCAAAAAAATTTTTTCACATAAATTGCAATTTTGACAAAAAAAAATCGCATAACTCAAAAACAAAACAAAATTTCGTTCTGAAAATACGATCACATTTTTTATATTACTTTAATTTATATTAATTATTATTTTCTGGAGGCAAATGATTAAAAATAAAACCGCTTGGTTCCATACTTTATATTCACCCCTGTATGTACTTCAACTACACCACTTAAATGTCATGTTCGAGTGAATTTGTTAATTTGACATTAACAGTAACATTATTGTTGTCGTGGAAAGTCTTTTTGGTATAATTTGCAAGTATTTTTTATTTTTTTATTTATTGGTTGATTTCTTGCTTTTGTTCTGCGTCTCATTGGTTTCTTTTAATAATTCCTTACGATTAAGTATCTTCCATGAGATCAGGCACTTACTTTACTTTACATATTGTGTCTGCTATGGCACAAAATTGTCATTATTTGAGATATTTGAGATAAATTTGAGCGTTGTCTAAGAAGTCCATTATTTAATCAAGTAATTAACAGTACAAACTGAAATCGACTCTCACATAAGTAACTTTCTGGTTTTCATAAGACCAGAATAAAAGCTTCTTAACGTTTATTGTTTGTTTTCGAAGGATGTAAGATGCAACTTTGTTTTGTAGACGTCTTGAATTTCAATTTTTCTTTTTTCTTACCTGGAATAATGCATAAGATCGTCTATGATTTTAAACCCTTAAAAAACTCAATGTAAGAAATTACTTGTTCATGATCCTTATATTTATGATGATTCCTATTTATGAAATACAGATTTTGCATCCGTTTTCTTCTCAATATACCCACTGTTATTTATAAAATCGGTTTTATACTGATGTACACTAAAAATTCCGAGTTATACAGCGTGTTCCCTCTAAACCCCACATTAAAAGTATTAGGAATTGGAATAATCGTATTTATTTGATAATTGGTACATAGCCATAAACCTCCTAAATGAAAATATTTTCAAGATGGCGGCACTTCCGCTTATACCGGAAGTCGGTCTCAACTTTCTTATTTTAAATGGAAAGCAATATTTTTTTACAGCGTTTTTGGATTAATCGGGTTATTTTAAGGGACTTTTTATTAGTTTTCCCTATACCCAAATTTAGCCGTTTTTGAAATATTTGGAGTTCTTCAAACATTTTTGAATCTTCACCTTACACTTTAAAAATCGGTAACTCTGCTATTTTTTAAAATTTTGAATTCGTTTTTTTGGCGTTTGAAAGAGAAAGTTTAGATCTTACTTCCGGTATTTTCAAATTTTGAAAAAAAAATAACAAACCATAAAATTTTAAGGTTACTTTTGTAATAATTCAAATACCCATAACTCAAATTTTCCAAATGAAATACCCCAATTTTTATTCTACTAAATAGAAGGGAATTTAATTCTGCATCGAGCTGTATTAACATTCCCTATAATTAAATTTAGTAATTTTTATGTTATGGTGACTTTTTGTTAAGACTGCTGAAAATCTATTACTAGCCACATCCGTTTTCGTATAGTTTGACAAAATTGTTTCTCAATAAACGTCGACAGTGACTTATTATTTGTCGTTCATTAAACAAAAATAAGTTTTTCTCACTTGTTAGCTTTAAATAATGATCGCATGGTAGAACCTAGTAATAAATTTTCTGTAGTCTTAACAAAAAGCCCATAACTTAAAAATTATTAAATTTAGGTATAGGGAATGTTAATACAGATCAATGCACAATTAAATTCTCTTCTATTTAGTAAAATAAAAATTGGGGTATTTCATTTGAAAAAATTGAGTTATGAGTATTTGAATTATTACAAAAGTAATCTTAAAATTTTGGGATATGTTTTTTTTTCAAAATTTGAAAACACCACAAAAAGGATCTAAGCTTTCTCTTTCAAACGCCAAAAAAACGAATTCAAAATCTTAAAAAATGGCTAAATTTAGGTATATGGAAAGCTGATGAAAACTCCCTTAAAATAACCAGATTAATCCAAAAACACAGTAAAAAATATAGCTTTCCATTTAAAATAAGAAAGTTGAGACCGACTTCCGGTATAAGCGGAAGTGCCGCCATCTTGATAATATTTTCATTTAGGAGGACTTAATGGTTTATGGCTATGTACTAATTTTCAAATAAATACAATTATTCCAACTCCCAATACTTTTAATATGGGGTTTAGGCGGAACATTCTGTAGATACAACAAAAGCATTTCAAAACATAATACATAATAAATTCTAACTCGTAGAAAAAATTGACGTTTTGTCATCGCAATGAGGAGAAACGTCATTTGACGCACCGGTCAACTCCCGTGATTTTTCCCATAGTAAATGGGGCTCAAGACAGATCTTTAGATTCAAATTTTTGTTTATAGGTGAGACAATTCGGCGAGTAGAAGACGAACACGTGACCCTCTTACAGACCATTCTGGAGCGTTGTATGCGCAAAGAATCCCTCCTTTGCGAACTCTACTTACAGCTCATAAAACAAACAACTGACCATCCCGACCCCAACTCCCGCGTCAATCTCCGCCACTGGGCTTTACTCTCTCTCGCATGTTCAGTTGTTTTACCCCCCAATAAAGCGATCCGTCGCTACTTGATTGCTCACTTGAAACGCTGCAGTTCCGATTACGTAACTGAAGAAGGAAAATATGCCCGATTTGCGGAAAAATGCCTACTCAAAACTCAGGGCACGCGTCGTCGACAATGGCCCCCGTCACGAGAGGAGATCCTCTGCACGATTAATCGACGACCGGTTTATGCGCGCTTTCATTTCATGGATGGACAATACCATTCTGTCGAGTTTCATCCTTCGGCAACTGCCAAAGATGTGTTGGAGATTGTGAGGGATAAGATTGGGTTAGGGTCGGATGCGAAAGGATATGCAATTTATGAAGTTTTGGGGAATTCGGAACGGAGTTTGTCGGCTGAGGAGAAAGTTGCCGATGTTATGGCAAAGTGGGAGAGGTACAGAGCTGCAACTGCGGTCAATACTGCCAATAGTACAGGCACTGCCAAGAGGGCAAGACCCCAACATCACTTTTTCCTCTTTAAGAAGCATATTTTTATGGATAATTTTATCAATTTGAACGATCCGGTTGAGAAGGAATTGCTGTATCATCAGGTTTTGCATGATTTGAGGACGGATAGGTTCCCGGTTACTGACAAAGAAGCGGTAAGGAGTAAACAAAACTTATATACTTATATATTTATTCATAAATATGAAGCAATATTTGAACCTTAAAAATGACCTATAAAATGATGTTAATTTAAATAATAACTCGTGTCCTATCTCTACTGATAAGAATTTTACAGCCCTCGGAATGTGGGTATGGAAATTTGATTTTTTTGTAATAACTTTGGAACTATTTGGGGAGCAAAAAAATAGAAAAACACAGAAAATGTGACCTGCAACTGCTGGAACCGGAAATTGAGTGGATATATCCGGTTTTTGTGATTACCAGTTTAAAGGGTATATTGTCACAGGGAAATGTTCCAAATTTTATAATATTTGGTCAAATAGTTCCAAAGTTATTACAAAAAAATCAAATTTCCATACCCACATTCCGAGGGCTGTAAAATTCTTATCAGTAGAGATAGGACACGAGTTATTATTTAAATTAGCATCATTTTATAGGTCATTTTTGAGGTTCAAATATTGCTTCATATTTATGAATAACCCTGTATGAGTATTCCATGCCAAAACGATCACTTTTAAAACTCATTGTTTCTGATTTTCGTAAATTTCAGATATGTTACAGAACGTGTGAAAATAAGTGACACGTATTTCACCGTTTTTTATTTTTTCAATGTATGTTGAAAAAACAGGGATGTACAAAATTAAGTACCTCGGAGCAAAAAGAATTTTTATCTAAAGAACAAATCAACATATTGAAACGAATTTTTTTTTTAATAATAGGTACATTATGGACGTAATAATACATGTATTCTAAAAATTTGTTATTAAGAAATAATTTAAAAATATATCGTTTAAACAAAAAAATAAACAATTAGGCAGGTTTTTAAAGTTCTCAAAAAATTTATGTAAAAACTCTCATATATTTACTAGGTCTACATAAGTTTCAAGAGGGACGTTTTAAAACTGACTGAAAAAAAAATTATTTGAGAGCGCTGCATAGTGCATGATCCCCTAAGATCGCCTGAAAGTAGCGTTTCCTTGGAAATGAAATAGAAAAATTACCAATTACCGTCACTAATAAACTGTTCTAAAGAAAACACATAATTTCCAATAATTTATTAACATTTATTTTTAAAAATTTCAATAATAAAAAACAAATTCTTCGGTTGAGTAAAAATTCCCGGACCAACGTGACATGTCATGTAAGGTAAGGTACCAGGAACATGAAAAAAATGTTAAAAAAATCTGTCAAAAAATTTTTACATTTATTTTTGAAAATTGACATTTTTTATGTCTACGAGTATTTAATGATATTGATGATCTTGTATATGTTTTTTTACAATTATTTAGTAAAGGGACAAAAGTTTTGCCAATAAAAGCCACAAATAACATTGAACAGAGTTACAATTTAGGATACAGCTTCCTTGTTTCCTCTTCTAATAGCCTGTAGAAAAAAAAAACATGGAAAATTATTTTTCCAACAGACACAAATAGAGTCAAAGTGCAAAATTTAAACTCTAGTAAATTATTATAAATAGATTTTTTTTTACATTTTACGTTGGTCCGGGACTTTTGACACACCCTGTATAATCTAATCAACAAGTTGAAAGACTGCGATTTTTTAAATGATCATTTTAGTCGAGCGAAGCTCATAAAAGCTTATAAAAACTTCGCGAAATCTATATACTTTTATTTTAATAGCAGAAAATAGATTTTAAAAAATAGAGAGTACTCTTTCTACACCGAGGAATTTGTATTTATTATTGATATTTTTTGAAAAATAAAAGTTAATAAGTTATTGGAAATTAGGTATTTTCTATACAATAGTCTATTAGTGACGGTAATTGGTAATTTTTCTATTTAATATCCAAGGAAACGCTACTTTCAGGCGATCTTAGGGGATCATGCACTATGCAGGGGCATCAAAAAAAATTTTTTTCCAGTCATCTTTAAAACGTCCGTCTTGAAACTTATGTAAAGACATAGTAAATATATGAATTTTTACATAAATTTTTCGAGAATTTTAAAAACCTTCGTAATTGTTTATTTTTTTGTTTAAACAATATATTTTTAAATAATTTGTTAAAAACAAATTTTTAGAATACATGTATTATCACGTCCGTAGTTTATATCTATTTATATCTATTATTAGTCCGGTCAAATTAGTCATAAAAATAGTGGTCAAATAACGAAAATTCCGACAGAGCTAAATTTTGGTGGAGACCTTGGGTATACCATTAGAAATAAAGTGTCAAAAGTCCCCATCGATCCCATGTGTGCTAAAAAAGTTATTCGGGGTCAAAGGTCAATATTTGACGTTTTTTAGATTTTTTTCGAAAACGGCAAGTTTTATCAAAAAAGTAGCCCAGACGAAAATTATAGATCTTAAAATTATCTACAAAATGGTCTTTATACTTTTTTTCCAAGAATCACCATTCCTGAGATATCGCGATTTTAAAAGTTGAAGGAGTAACGTTCTACATCATATGCACATATAGAGTGCGCCAGAACTCGCGCCCCAAAGACAAATGCCATGTAGGGTAAGGTACCAGGAACATAAAAAAAAAATTAAAAAAATTCTATCTATAAAAATTTCGAAGTTATGAGAGTTTAAATTTTGCACTTTGACTCTTATTTATTTCTGTAGGATAAATAATTTTCCACGTTTTTTTGCTACAGGTTATTAGAAAAGGAAACAAAGAAGCTGTATCCTAAGTTGTAACTCTGTTTAATATTATTTGTAGCTTTTATTGACAAAATTTTTGTACCTTTATCAAATAATTATAAAAAAACATATACAAGGTCATCAGTATTATTAAATAGACATGAAAAAATGACAAATGTCAAAAAATAAATGTCAAAATTTTTTGACAGATAGAACTTTTCAAACATTTTTTCAGTACTCTGGGGACTACCCAATTACTCCCTTTCAAGGAAATGCGCGATTTTTTGAACAGCCTGTATGTATTACCAAATAAATTCTTTTTAATTCTAATGGAATCGAGATATTTATAAGTTTAATGAAGTAGAAGAAAAATCTCAAGTAAAATGAGATACCAGGAACACAAAAAAAAATGTTTAAAAAATTTTATCTGTCAAAAAAATTTGACATTTGTTTTTTGACATTTGACTATTTTTTATGTCTATTTAATAATACTGATGATTTTGTATATGTTTTTTTACAATTATCTAGTAAAGGTACAAAAGTTTTGCCAATAAAAGCCACAAATAGCATTGAACAGAGTTACAATTTAGGACACAGCTTTTTTGTTTCTTCTTCTAATGGCCTGTAGCAAAAAAACTTGGAAAATTATTTTCCCTACAGAAATAAATAGAGTCAAAGTGCAAA
>NW_025401063.1:15906350-15936192 GCF_015345945.1 Tribolium madens | reverse complement strand
CATGTAGAACGTGACTCCTTCAACTTTTAGAATCGCGATATCTCAGGAATGGTGATTGTTAGAAAAAAAGTATAAGGACCGTTTTGTAGATAATTTCAAGATCTATATTTTTTGTCTGGGCTACTTTTTTGATAAAACTTACCGTTTTCGAAAAAAATCTAAAAAACGTCAAATTTCGACCTTTGACCCCGAATAACTTTTTTAGCACACATGGGATCGATGGGGACTTTTGACACTTTATTCCTAATGGTGTACTCAATATCTCCACCAAAATTTAGCTCTGTCGGAATTTTAGTTATTTAAAATGTTTATTTTGACCGGACTATATTTAAAAAAAATCGTTTCAATATGTTGATTTGCTCTTTAAATAAAAATTCTTTTTGTTACGAGGTACTTAATTTTGTACATCCCTGTTTTTTCAACATACATTGAAAAAATAAAAAACGGTGGAATACGTGTCACTTATTTTTACACGTTCTATAACATGTCTTAAATTTACGAAAATCAGAAACAATGAGTTTTAAAAGTGATCGTTTTGGCATGGAATTACTCACATAATATTGATCTAAAATTAGCAAAGGCTAAAAATCCAAGCAGACAACAATATATTTTTTTATTCAGTTCGTGAAGGTACAGTCGAACAAAGTGAAAATGACTCCTCAATAAACCAGCCCCTGCTGCTAAATTCTTTTAGCTCCCGGTTTACAGAAAGCGAAATGAAAATTTAATTCAGAATTAAAATAATTCGAATTTAGTTGCCATTTATTTTGAAAATGTTGAATTTTTTTAATGAAAAACAACTAAACGAAACAAACCATTTCTTAAAGAAAAATATGCATTAATAATGACATTGATGAAAAAACAAATCATTATTAACTTAATAATTTTTTAACTGTTTTTTAAGATAAAATTAATTAACATAATTTTTGTACGAAATAGGATTTCTATATTTTGAACAACAAATTAATTAAATCATTGTTTATTTACGCAAAGAAGGTTCCACGTGTTCGTTTACTGCGAGTCGTTTAATTATTTGAGCAGAAAGCGAAATTAAAATTTACTTCAGAATTAAACTAATTCGAATTGAGTTGACATTTATTTTGCATTGACAAAAGTCAGGTTAATCGCGAATTAAAATTTAGTTGCGATTAACACGTTCTGTAAATCGGCTCTAAGTTTTCTATTAGTTTTGTAATTGTCATTGAAAACGAATCAAAATTATTTATTTAATTAAACCAGGAAAAAAACCACTAAATTATTTGAAATATTTTAGTTCTGCTACAAAATTTATTATTTAATTGTAATACTTTTAAATTAAATAAAAATGTTTAGTTTTTTAAATAAACAATTTAACGAAAACCATTTCTCAAAGAAAATTATGCATTAATAAGATGAAATTGACAAAAAACAAATTATTATTAATGTAATAAATTTTTTTTTGATAAACTGTTTTCCAAAATTAAATTAAGTAACATAATTTTTGTACGAAATAGGCTTTCTCTATTTTAAACTTGATTTTATGTAAAACAATAATGTTTCAAATGATCTATAAAATAACTTTATTTTGGAAAACAGTTATTACGACCCTGCCTTCTAGCCTCCTAGCAGGGGCTAGTTATTGAGGCGTCATTTTCACTTTGTTCGACTATACCTAAAACTTGTATCATTGTTTGATTTTTTATAGTATATTATTGAAATAAAACTAAATTTAAAACACAATCATAATATGATAATGAATAAAATAAAAATATTATTTTATGCATGAATTAGATGTGCAATTAATTACATTTTTTATCTTCTTGTTAACTAAAACTCCCCATGGCCTTTATTTTCCACCAGGTGTTTTTAAAGGTTGGTATGCTTGTTATTGAGAAAAATAAAAAAAAATGAATAACAATGTAACAAAAAGTAATCCTCATTTTAGGTCTTCATATATTCATTGATTAATGCTAATTGATTAATGGTTTTTAGTTATGTATATGCTAGAGATAGATGTAATACCAACCTTATAGAAAATTCCACTAGACTCTCAGATAATTGCTTCGCAATATAACCGTTTTCATATTAATGTGTATCGAAGTAGTCATTGAAAGGGATCATTTTAAGGTGGCAACCATGCAAAAATTGAGTTAACAAAAAATTATTAAAATTAACATAAGGTGGAAAACTTAAAAAAAAAATCTCATTATTGATGTGATTAAATTTGTTCTGAATGACATTAATGACACTTTTTGTGTGAATCGTCCTTTAAATTAAAGACGCATTTAGACTTCTACAACCTACTTGATGCACATTAATATGAAAAAGAGTTTAGGTACAAAGTGGAAATAATTTTTTTAACTTTCAGATGATGCTAACTGCCCTCCAAGCTCAACTTGAACTCGGCGACGTGAATGAACAAATCCACGACTACCGCCCCATCGCCTGTCACTGTTTACCAGCCCGACTTGTTCCAATATTACCACAAGAGGGCGTAGCGATGCACCATCAATCTCTCCGGGGAATGACCCCATCGGAGGCGAAACAAGCGTTCCTAAACCTCATCCAAAGCTGGCCTTTGCATAAAGCTACAATTTTCGACGTTATGGTACAAATTCTCATCTTCAAACCTTCCAAATAACAACTGTCTCAATTTTAGCAATCATTCACTTCGAACTGGCCTCGAGTCCTTTGGCTCGCCGTCGACCAAAAAGGCCTCCACCTCCTCGAACATCGTTCAAGAAACACACTTTGTACCTATGATTATGGGGGTATTTTGAGTTACGCACCGGCACTTAACTATCTGATGATAATAACCGGAAGTGATAAGAAACAAAGTAAAGTTATTTTGACCACTGCCCAAGCGTTTCAAATTGCGACTTTGATAAGGGAGTACATGGAGGTGCTCCATGGTGATGCAGTGGAAATACGAAGGGCCCAAACGCCGAAAAGTCGGCCTGTTAGTGCGTTACACCAGAACGCACCCTTAGTACCGCCTCAACCCAGCTAGAAAAGGGTTACTTTCGCAGATCAGGTGATGGCGGCGCATTATTAAAACCGTTTACAAGTATTGCTTTGAAAATCCACCAAAGAAATAAACTTTTTCTAGTAATACTTGTCCTGACCAGCGAAATATAGTTTTAGTTAGAGCAAGGATCCGTAAAGTATTATTTCTGTAATGGGCAATGATAAAACTATTTGTCAAGGCCACCTGGGATTGAGTGACTTTTTCAACCGTGACCATATTGTATAAATTATTCCATTTTGTTAGTTCGAAATCTACCGGAAATATGGGAAAAAGACTGAAGTTATAGAAAGTTAACGGTCATACTGTTTACTATGGTTCTATCAAACACTAGCCGATAAGTTATGCAACTAGTCAAAGTGTATATAAGCCAAGTTTACTATGTACAGCTGTTAAAAACGCAATTGTTGTTTTATAATATTATATGTTTAGCTTGGTCATGATTTTTTAATATTGTGATAATTTTAATTTAATTTAGTCATGAAGTGCGTTAAAAAGTGTCAACTGCTAATTTTTAGTGAAGTTTAACAAATTTTATTCAGCAAATTACATATATTATCATATTTTAAACAAATAAAGTTGTCGATGATAAGAGACACTTTTTGGCCCATTTATATAAATGTCATCTAATTTATATAAATGTACCTAATTAAATATATTGCATATATTTAAAGCACTTTTTGTGTTACAAATTTAACCTTCCCGTTTAGTATTTGTTTCTGCAACAGAATAGATGTCAAAGTGAGTTTTGGTGTTCCATTTTTATTGTTACAAATTTAAACAGGAAATAGAACATTCAATTTTAAGGCAAAACTTTCCTATTAACTTGTATCAAAAAAGTAAAAATAATTAGAATACTTTTTACCTTATGCCCCCCCCCCCCCAGTTTAGGACGCCCCTGATAAAAAAATCCTTATAATGTGTCATAAAATTTTTAGTAGGTCTTAGCAAAATGATATTACTTTAATTTTACCTTCATCAAGAGCTTTCAAAGAATCATCCAGAACAACACCCAAGGCCGAGGTTGTGCTGTGGTTCTTTCTAAAACCTGACTGATTGCCGTTATGGATATTGGAAGACACCAAATAGTCGTAAATTGCCTGAAAACAACTACAAAACAAACAAGATACAAAATTATTCTTAAGTCAGAACAAAAAGTTGGCTCTTTAACTTTAGGCAAAGTACGATCAATGGCTGTCTTCCAAAAATCGGGAAAGTATCCTGATTTGAGACAACAGTTTATTATACAGGGTGATTCACGAGCCTGACCAAATTCTCGATGCAACCACCATTACTTTTCAAGTTATTTAGCAACAAGTGTAATGTTGGTTGCATCGAAAATTTGGTCAGGCTCATTATCCCTCGTGAATCACCCTGTATGTGTCACATATTTAGCAACAGTAGGGGAACAATATTTTAACATGTTCGCCGTAGTATCTGTGGTATAATCGTTTTCAAATTAATGTGCATCGAAGTAGTCGTTGAAAGGGAGCATTTTAAGGTGGCAACCATGCGAAAATTCAAACAATCCCAACCTCAATCTTCCCTAAAAATTATTTTCCCAAATAAGTATGTGTACCCCAGTTTTTGGAGGTAGCAAAAAATAATTAATATTAACATCGTAATTAACATAGGGTGGCAAACATAACGACTTTTGTCATTATTAAAAAGAGTATACCTATCATAAAACATTAATTTGTCACTATATGACGGGTGTTTTATATTTCACGCCATTAATAATCATAAGTCTTATCACAAAGATGAGGATTTTACGTTCAAGGAAAAATGCAACAATTGCAACAAAATATTTAAATCTTTCCAATTTTTTATTGCAACTAAGTTACTAAATTGTGAGAAATCTCGTGTCCCTTATCTTTCGAATTTGCAATCCTTGAACCAAATTGCAAAGCCCGTTTTTTTAAAACAGCGGCGTTTGTAAGTCCCAAATGATACGCAAGGCTTCTAAGCAGAATTTTCTCCCCAAATCCTTGCAATTTCATTGACGGAAAGGTCCTGCAATCACTAAATTGACAAATATCACCCCAAAACTCACATTTACTTGTCCCAAGTGTCCAAATTGCGTATAAATGTCACAACTTCTTCGTCCAAATAAGGCGTTCTGAGTTGTCGCCCATGGTCTGAGGCCATTCGGTCATCCCTGGCTAAGTTTCTATAAGGCAAATTTTGCCAATCTTCGTCCAAAATTTCGTTCAAACCCTCCCAAGAGTTTTTTTGAAACGCAGCTCGGTGTCTCGTGTAGCCCCCAAATAGCTCATCGGCTCCCATCCCTACCAACAAAGTCTGAATTTTAAAGTGACAAATGCAACTTTTTTTTTTACTCTACAAGGCGATGTGTAATCCGGGGTTACTCCTCGGCTGGCAAACCACAAAGCACAACCTAAACTATCGTCAAGAATGGAATTTAATGGATAAATTAAATCGGAAATTCGGGCACGTCTACACTGGTCTAACTCGTCTCGTGTTACATTAACTTGAACGAAATTCCATTTCCGGTTAGGACACAAATTTTGTAATTCTGTTAGGGTGTTAAATCCGGTAATACGATCGGGGGTATCATAAGAACCCCCCCTTTCAAAAGCCACATTAATTAAGTCAATAGGACGCAAAGGGTCGATTATTGTACTCGCAAGAAGGGCCAAAACGGCACAATCGACACCCCCCGAAAATAAAATTCCAGTAATTGCATGATCACAGTCGTATTTTTTGAAACAATTTTGGCAAAATTTTGGTTGGGTCAAAATACGTCTTTTTATACTGTTTTTGAGAAGTTCTTTCAATTGTAAAATATTTTTCATAAACGGGGAATTAAACAAAAAATTAAATAAATCACCCGCTGGCAGATTTAAAATTTCAGTCAACAGTTTTAGTTGTGTTTCACTAGGAGGAATGAAGATTTTATTTTGGTCAAATGTAACAGATTGTGTTAACACAGTCTGACTAATAAATAACTCAAATTCCTGTAATTTTTCAGTGAAGTTTTTGTTTTTCCGACGCCATGGAAAAATCTTCCACGTTTTTGTATCAAGATCAATGAAAAATATGCCAATACTTGGCACTTCCTTAAACTCAAACTGTGTACCCCTTTTGGCAACACTCGAAATTACAAGTTCATTTTGATTTCTGCCGATTAGAAGACTACGTCTGCCAAAAACGTCACGGCCAATATAAAGCCTATTTTGTGTTCTATTTAAGTACACGAAGGCGTAGGGCCCCTCAATACCACCTAATGTCTCTAAAATATCCTCCGAATTTTCCAAAGCTTCAAAAAATAGTCTCGTATCTCCCGCACCACTATTTTCTAATTGTCGTCCGATTTGGGAACCCCCAAAAACATCCCCATTGTACACAAAGACAGAATTGTCGTTTTTATAAGGTTGTGTCGTAATATCAGTCCCTTGAAGCCACAAGACACTTGAACCAAACAAAATATTGCAATTATTTAGCTCGCAAAAGTCAGTGTTTAACGAATTTGGGCCCCTTCGCGAAATTTGCTCTTTGAACAGCTCAAACTAAAATTTTAGTTTTTTAGTTTAATACAAACAAAAATGCAAAAACAAACCTTGTTGAGTAATGTTTCTTCATTGTTTTTGTCGTATGATAATAAACAAAATATTCCACACATTTCAATTTGTTAAGTTAGGTTAGGTTTCTGAAACTACTTTCTGTTCGAGTGTGATTAAGTCCGAAAGCGATTTAACTAGGTTAAAAAATTAAGTCGTGCGTAAAATTTGTTTGTATATTAAAAAAATTGACAATAAATCATTTATATATAACATTGAGTCGACAATATTGGCGATATTGATACAAATAACATTTTTTCCGATGCAGTAATACTTTAATATGAATAATTTGAAGAGGTCAGTACAAGTAATACAGATCCCCGGTCACTATTGCCTGCCGCACACCAACATAGTAAGGCACCAGAAATGTTTATACAATGATATAATTACATTGGAAAAAATGGTATTTTTAGTTGATAATTTGGTGGCACTGATGCAATGAAGGTTGTGTTATCTGTAACAAAAAAAAGTAAATGAGACACTAATTTCGCAAAAATATTGTTACATCTTTTGATAACATTTAGTTTTCGAAACCACTAAATGCCAGTACTGATGTTGTTAATTTCCCAGGCAATAATATAACTTGTGCTCCAAATTTTTTTAACACAAATTGTGATAATTGTCTGGTTTTCGTTAAGGCTAAAGGGGAGGAACATGTTTTAGTTTGTTGCTAAAGCGGCATTTATATTTCTGTTTTCTCTTTAACTATTCACATTTTTTATAATTGAAAAAAAGTTTCGTACATAAAATATTATTTGAAAACTCGCCAACGTAGCACTTTTTTAATTTTCGTTTTTTCTTTGAAAAAAATATTAAAAACAGGTATAATAGAAAATATTTTTGAAAAAACAAGGTAGGGCGACGAATCACCATTTTTTACTGAAAAGAAAAGTGTTTTTATTTTTGAAAATCGATACCACTACCCAAGAATACGTATTTTTAAATAAGGCAAACTCTTATACCACATTTCCTGAGGTCAGTTTACAAAATTTAATTACAAAAAAATATTTGAATTCGCGTTTAAGTTGACATTAGACAATAAAAAAAAATACACGATTAGGGTTTCAGCAGGTGATAACAACATTGTTGATAATAATTTTGGGGAACCAATAATTGGTCACAATATTGCGAAATTGAATTTTTTCTCTTAGAAAAAAGCTAGAAAAAATAAAACGTTACCTACTAGAGACGGCCAAGAAGACTACGGAGAAAACTGCAAACAACCCCATTTGAATTCAAGTATTCTCAAAAAAGAAGTTAGAGATTTTGTAGCAAGTTTGAATGTAACAGAAGAGAAACGAGACTTTATCGAAAACGCTACTAGGGAACAAAGTGGATCTGACAATTGGTTTAATGAAAGAAAATATAGTCACCGCCTCGAAAATAGGAAAAATAATTAAAAGAAGAAAAACCAGTTCTTGGGCTCCCTTAGTTCGATCGTTTCTATACAGAGTGTCCCAGGTTTTAGGGCCGGCCCAAAAATAAATATTTCTAATTAATTAAAAAAAATTGTTAGTGCAAACGATAGAGGATTATGTAGACTTCAATTTCATGCTTTAATATTGTTCAAAATTTTTAGCGTATGTCAGGACTTTAAAAACCAAATTTGGAAGAAAAAAAATTAATTAAAGTCTGTTTTTTTTTTTTAAATGGAAATGTCAAACAGTCTTAACGTTGGCATCACTAGTAAATTCATTCATGGTAATTTTAATAAAGGAAGTTGGCAGTTCCGGTTTTCTGAATTAATTTGAAAACAATGTCATTTAACGTCAACACAAAAAATCATCTAAGAAAGTTTAGAGACCAAACACCAAAAAAGGAATAAATTCGGTACCGCTAACAGTTTTTAGAAATTTGGAAATGAATAGTTCGCAAGCAGGAAGTTAGAAAAAGGGCCCGTTAAAATGTAAAAGCAATTTGTAATGCAGGTTTGCTAAACATTCTCAATTTTTAGCAAGAAATTGACAAGAATACAAAATAAACATGAATGAGAAAGAACCTCGGACAGAACGCAATTAAATTAGTGTCTTGTGCATCGTTTTTGAGGAACGAGTTGAAAAAGTAACAATTTTGAAATTAAAGTTGAAGAAAAATTTATAAAATGCATCAACTTTGAGCTCATTTCAATAAATTACACAAAATTTATTGCCACTCATCATAATACCCACTTGTATCTTTTGCTAAATAACTTTTTTCCGTATATACACCCTTTTTCTTCAAAGTTTTTGTAGCAAGAATCTCATTTTTATCCACAACATTGTACTTATTTGCGGTGTGTTTCTGTCAAAATTATTAGCACTGAATTCTGTCTTTAGACCTTAGGTAATGGTGTCTGTCTTCAGGTATCCAATTATAGCGCTTTCAAAGAGCAAACAGGCACACAAGATTCATAAAAGTCAAAATTTTGACAACATCTCAATTTGAACACATAACCATAATTTTTTAACAAAATTTCTAGGGACAAAAACAAAAAGCAAACAAAATTTGTGGCTATGGAAACAAGCTGCTACCAATTTTTTCACCAAAATTTTGACTTGGTAATTTCCATTAAAAAAAAACAAACTTTAGAATCTTTTCCACATGATAAATTTGCTTGATTTTTTCTAATGGTCACTATGAAAATTGGATAATGTAAAAGTTGATAGATTTTGGGTAATTAATATTTTAATATTGAAAAGTGGGTATTCTGGAAATTTATGGTCAAGTTTGGGATGATGTGCTGCTAATGCATTGACAATAGAATGGAGGCTTCACAATAGAGCTTGGGTACGTCATAAATGTCATTGCGGAACCTTTTTTTCTCTCAAGAAAGTTTCAAATTTGCAATATTAAAATGGTAATTATTCAAAACCTTTCAACTTTATCATTATTCTATTTTCACAAATACCACAGACAAAATTCAGAGAATTTTATCATGTAGAAAATATTTCAGTTTCCTTTTTCTTTAAGTGTTCTTTTTTGCAAAAAATAAAACCATCGAAGAAGCCATAAGAGAGAGACCTCATTTTTGTCTAAACAAAAACAATAAATTGAAAAAACAACACGAATATTATAACGCAATTACGGGTCACCAATAAAAAAATTTGTGATTTTATTTTATGGACAGAACAATGTATTTCTATTAATCGCATTTTTCCGGATCCCACGTTATGAGAAAAAAATTTACCCAAAGGCCTTAGTACCAAAAATACTAGAACCTAGGCTATGTAAGTAAGTCAATGAAAATAAGGAAAACAGAAAAAGAATAGAAAAAAAAATACGTTTTATTGATTTCAATTTTTTTTACTTTTAAAAAAGTTATGATATTTATTTCTTACTTTCTGTTCCACTTTTGTATTTTTTTTATTTGAATGTAACTAAACTTTTCTCTGACAAAATTTTTGATGCGAGTCATATTGCGACCTTGGTACATACTTACATCTTAGCTTCTAACAAAACCAGCATCTTTCACTTCCAGCTTTAAGCTATTTCAAGTTTTTAGGTATCCCCCCACTCTAATAGAGCGAAGTTAAATAATTTTTTTTTCCAAAAATTGTTACGTTGGCGAAAATTTTAAATGTCTTTAAAACGTAATTCAATATTTTGATTTAAAATTGGATAAAAAATATCGCTAAAAACAGCCAAGTAAATTTCAATACACTTGTCATTGTCGCACACTTGGCTTAACTCTGTCGTCCCCTTTAGCCTTAATGTTTTTTGAAAGCTTACCTACTCAGTGCTGCCTTCAGAATCACTTTCTTCCTCAGCATTTTGAAGCCATTCAACGAATTGCTTCATCTGATCAACAAACATCATCTTGCCTTTAACGCTGTAGTCCTGTTTATACCATTTAAGAATAACCTGTTCGGAGATAACATCCGTCTTATAAAAGAGCATAATGATCTTTTGGAAAGCCCTCATAAAAGTCATGTTTGAATAGCAATACTCCTGTACTTTTAAGAGCAGATTTAGCTCGGAACGAGCCGACTGAGTGAACGCAGAGAACAAACTAGTGTAGAGTTTCAAATGACGGACAGCTTGGTCGGTAACTAGTTCCTATAAACAAAACAAAAATTAAATAAAATTATCAATAAATACAAATTTAGATTCCTCACTTCTTTCTTGGACCATTCGGGGATATCCATAAGAGTAGTCCAGATAATGCAGACCGTTTCATGTTCTTGTATATTCTCTTTAGCAGCAAATTCGCGCAATTCTGTGATAATGTCGCGTTGGGGCTTATTTTCAGAAAGGCTATCGGCCAACATAACTTGCAGCTCTTTCTTGGCTAGCTGTTGATGTTGGTCGTTGTACAACTTGAGAATTTCTTCCAGTCCGTTCTCCTGGAAGGCATTACGGAAGTACACCTGAGATTGTTTCGTATCGGGAACGAAACTCATCAGATGTGATTCGATGTTGGATTTCTTAATGGCTGAATACAGGGAATTTACACCCTTGTCCTGACGCCAATACTTGAACACATCGATCAGGAAATCCAATGCCAAATGGTCCTTGACCAAGTGCGAATTACTCAACACTTGGACAGCACTGAACGGAATGCTGCCATTCGAGATCCACAGATATACCATCACAGACAGTTTTTTACGTTCGGCTGGAGTGAAGTATTTCACGAACATCAACACTTTCTTTATTTCATCCTGAAACAACACATTTTCGCATTATATTGATCAAATAAACACACAGTTGTTGAAAATCGCATTTTTCCAAAATCTGGCCTTTTGGTTTTTATACGTCGTAGTTACAAAACGCATTTGTATCATATTATAATCGCCTGTCTTATAGTAGTTGAAAACAATAAACTACTTATTAAAGTTTGTAATTAATAGCAACGTCATGAAATATTTTACAATAATTAGATATGTTACGTGTTACATCATAATTTAATCCTAATCTATCATAATATGATTTCACTGAATCGTATAATGATAAAACTATTGATATAAACATTTTTGATAATCAATTCCATGCAAAATATCGAGGCAATATAAAAATAAACCACGTGATCTGCTAGATTGCTTTGTTGCAATAGTGTTTCCGACTAACTAGTTGGGAAGCGGGTCTTCAAAACGGTCTTTTTCTGAAAATTTCTTCATTGAGTATAGATTATTAAATGGTGATTATTATAATTTGCAAAATAACACTAAACAACTTTTAGAGAAAAAAATGCATACCCATGTATTTCATTACCTTAACAAAATTTTTGTGATTTACTTTTAATTTTATTAGCAAATAGCTAGTTTCTTCCGTTTTTTATATTTATTTTTATTACTTCTAAACAAAGCAAAAATCCCAAAGTGGTAAATTTAATGCCATAATAATAATACCAAATAATAACTAATATTATACAGTATGTCCCCGGATTTTTTTACTTTTTATTTTACGCTAACATTGCAAAAGAAAACATTTTTTGCTTCACCAGTAAGTTTGTAATTTTAAAAGTTATTATTTTTATGTTAACTTACCGCTAATTAAACAAAAATAATTGTTAAATTTTTCTATCACATCACACTTTTTTGTTACAGACGATAATTTTACTGCTTTCTGCACAAATGACTCCGATTTAAAATTTATTTAAATTCAAATTGTTGCTGAATTATTGCAGAATTATTACTATAAGGGTGTAAATAGGTCTTAAAAACATTTCACTCGCATTTGGACTTCTTTTCTAAAAATTTAGGGAACATGAGTGACAAACAAGACGAGCGTTTTCATCAAGATCTGAAGGGTTTTCAAAGATCGACACGAAGGTTTTTGGGATGAAAAATGTTTGTAAAAAAACATAATTTTAATAAATGGCAAGTCAAAAAACAGCTTTTTTAACAAAAACAAATATTATTGAATTAATTAATTGTCAGTAACATCGTTTAAAAAAAAAATCGCCAATGTGATGAGACTTGAAAAGCAAAGAAAGATTGTTAATTTGTTAATTGTTAATTAATTTTATTAAAAAAAAAATTCTCCATTTTTTCATTCCTCATTATATCTATATTATATTTACATTATTTTTTAAATTTTAAAGCAACTTAGTGCATGTAATAGTACGTACTATCCCGCACAAAAGTATACGTCTTTATATTGTTATTAGTTTGCAGATTAAAAAATGTAAAATACACCAAAAAAGCTTACATACCTAATTCATAAGATAAGTTAAAAAATCATGTTTGTTACTTTTACACATTTTTTACTGTAGTAGTGTTTTTTTTAACATTTTTTCTCTAGGGCGCGAGTTCTGGCGCACCCTGTATTGATCAAATAAACACACAGTTGTTAAAGCCCTATAGACATTATCCAAAATCTGGCCTTTCGTTTTTTATACGTCGTAGTTACAAAACGCATTTGAATCATATTATAATCGCCTTTCTTATAAATAACAGATAAGTACTTGGTTCTATTTCTCAATGTTTTATTTTAGTCTACAAGATTAAAGTAAAAAATGAAAACAATAAACCACTTATTAAAGTTTGTAATTAATAGCAACGTCTAGAAATAAAATAGTTATTTATCAAAGATATTTCATGTGTTACATCATAATTGAATCCTAATCTAGCATAATATGATTTCACTGAATCGTATAATGATAAAACTATTGATATAAACATTTTTGATATTCAATTCCATGCAAAATATCGAGGCAATATAAATAAAAATAAACCACGTGATTTGCTAGATTGTACCTAAATAAATACTATTTAAAACTAGTTTCTACAAATTGTATTAATTACTTTGTAAATGTAAGTCATTTTGTTGAATTAATACTTTACCAAGAAGTTAAACAAGTTTTTCATTTACTTATATTATAATGACAACAAAATGATGATTAATTTCATAACATTTAAATCGGGCCGGGATTAAAACAATTTCAAAATGCATTAGTACGTTTTCATTTCATTTGTGAAGAAAAACCACAGTAAATTGCAAATTAAACTGTATAAATTTTATATCAGACAAGACTATAACTGTTCTTTTAAATGTACAGTAAAATCGATAAATTCTTAAAGTTATTAATTTAACAGCACGAAGTCAATTATAACGTCACTTCCCGTTTCCTGTGGTAAAACGAAGTAAAATAAAACTAAGCAAAAACTTCCTCCTGGTTGTCATTGACATTTAATTTCTTAGGCTGGTTTAGAATTGACCTCCACTTATTAATTAAAATTATAATTTCACAATTAAAACCACTTTGTGCTCCCCCAAAATAACAAAAAAAATTACGTTTTTATCAGTTTCGTAACCTTGTGACATATTTACAGTTAGAATTCTCTCATAAACTTGTCCTTATTCTTTAATTTATTTGCACACGTGATATATTCATTCATGGTCCAATTACAATACAATAAAAAAGAAACTAATTTCCCAATGAATATCTCCGACTTGGAAACAACGATTGTGGTATTGTTTTTTATTTGAGAAAGTTTAAGACAGTTACACTTTTTTTAACTTGTAAGTGAACGCTTTGTCACCTAAAACCGTTAAATAATTTGGAAGTATCACTTCCTCCTCCAAATTTTTCGGGCTAATTATTGTTTTTCATGAAGAAATCGATACTTACTTGGAAAATCTTCTCCAAGTATTTATAGCGACGCATTAGTTTAATGAAAACCTGTTCCCAGCTTTTCATAATTTCCATATTTATTTCGTCAGGTGAATTGAAGATGCAAGCGGAGGTTTTGAATGGTGCCTCCCCTTCCTGCAAGAGTGTACCTCCCGGTACTGTTTGAAATTAGTAAAAAAGTGTAAAAATTGTGTGATTTTTACCAAGAATGCCTCCAGCGATGAGTATGTCAAAAAGACTTTCTCCATATCGACGATAATCTTGTTTATTGCCTGCACCGTCCAAAAAACGCGAAATTGCTTCAAAATTGTTGTTGCATTGATCGAGTCCAGAGATTATTGCATCCCTAAACCCTACTGGATCGTACCTTTCCTTTTCATCTGGAAACGAAAATTTTGTGAGAAGAGTTTTGTTGTTTTTTTGTTTTTTTTACCTCTTTTTCTGGTCTTGATGCGTTGACCGGATAGAACTGGTTTTTCTACTTTTTGACTCATACAAAAATTTCTGAAAATGAGGAATTCGATTAATTTCCTGCAAAAAGTTGATATAAGATATGAAATGTCGCACAGTGAGAAAAACGCAAAGAAAGGATTTTTGCTTGAATTAACGGCACAAATAAACATGGAATCAGGTCAACGACTTACGAATTTCTACAAGGAAAATGACAAAGTCGTAAATTCACCATTGTTTCGACTTTTACACGAAATAAGGAATGGGTTTGTGCCCAAAATATCGAAAATTTGCAAATTGTGCCTTTTTAGAAAGTAATGTTGCACAACGCGCCCGTTTCGCATATCGCAGAAGGCATGGTCCACCATTACAAGACAGTTGAATCGCGAAAATGCAACAAATGTCAAATTTCCGGCGTCCAAAAATAGCCCACGATTGAATATTTGACAGCGTCTATTGTCGCATTCATATATTACAATATTTTATTTGAATAAACTTACATTTTTACGGTTTTAAAAAAATCACCTCACACGAGCTCACGAGAATTTTCAAGACTGGCTCGTCAAAAACTGTGCGACTGCGGACTAGAAATAAAACGTAATGGTCGAACCGGAATCAATACGGACTACAAGCGCGGGAATTTCAAAAGTTCACTGTTTTAAACGGCTCTGATTTGGGGTTGGTTGCACTTTTCTGATTTTTATTCTTATCGAAAAACTAATTATTGCTAAAACCCTACTGTGACGCTTAGAGAAACAAAAAAATGCACTTTTCTAGGATTGCTAGGAAGTTGCATCGACACAATAAAGTGCATTTCAAACCGGAAACGCTTTGGCTTTAGTTAATTTCTTTATTTGCAATTTATCTTAATTTTTACACGGAACCAGGTTTGCATAGGTATATTTTGCAAATATTTTAAATAAATTAGCACTTCAATATTTCCTTCATAAAAATAGAGCCTTTAATATGAATATTTAACATAGTTTCTCATTCACTCGTCTTAGTTTTCAGGTACAGAAAAATGATTTAATATTTAATACATATTTTGACAAATTGGTTATTTATGTGCTATGCTGTTGACTAGTCAACAAAGAAATTCTAATCTTATCTTATATAAACTCTATAAATACTTGCCTAAGTTCTGGAAATGGCAAGAAAAGAGTATTTTCATTTTTTTCATTTTTTTATACAGGTGTCCCAGAGTAATAATGTGCCTGAAAAAATTTTGGAAGCAACCAACATTACATTTCAAAGATATCGCGGATATTAAAATATTTAGTTTTAATAAATAAAACATACAGGGTGTTTCACGTAATTTTACGAGGCCTGCGCCTGTAAGATGCAATCAATAATACATACATATCTTCTCTAGTTTGTTCACCCTTTAAAAAATTACAACGTTTTTAGTTAGTTAGTGATTAAGATAGATAAACTAGAATCATATTCATGCCGTCTCTTGATAGAACAAATGATAATTGTTTCTGAAAAACTGCACTTTATGACTATTAATGAAACAGTGATTAGTTTGACAAGTACTGTCATGGGTTTCCAAAAATTAAATAATTAATTTGTATTTTTTGTATACAGTGTTCTGTGACTTTTGTATATTTGGGTGCGTACATTAGGCGCAAGCCTCGTAAAGTTATGTGAAACACCCTGTACATACAGTGACCAAACAGCACACTTCAACTTTAATGTATAAAATTAAAAATTTGCTGAGAATTACTAAAATTTTGCCGAAAACACCAATAAGATTCTCATTTATCAAAAATGTTCTCATTTGGAAAAATATCCAAATAGACGAAGTAAAACTAAAACTGGAGTAGTCATTTTGACTGATAGAAATTTATCAAAAATAAAAATACGATTACTTTGTTTAACTAATTAAAACAAAATATTTTAATATCCACGTTATCTATGAAATGTAATGTTGGTTGCTTCAAAAAATTTTTCAGGTTCATTATTACTCGTATACAGTATGTCCCCGGATTAAATTCACAAGAGGAAAAAAAATGTTATCTTTGATTTTACGCCAAAACTGCAAAGGAAAATTATTTTTTGCTTTACCTGAAATCAGCAAATCTGTAATTAAAACATAATTATTTTAACTCAGTAGAAAGAAAAGTTAATTTTTCTCTGCTTTTTGAGTCTTATCACATTGGCGGTTTTATTATTTTGACAATGATGTCACCTTGACAAATGAGTTTACGCAAGTTAAATAACAAAAATATCTGTGAAAAATATAATTTTAATAAATGGCAACTCAAAGAAACAGCTTTAGGATAAGAAACAAAGTCATTTTTAACAAGAATTATCATTTTTTAATTAATAAATTAATTGTCAAAGTGACATATAGTTGTCAAATAAATAAAACCGCCAATGTGGTAGGATTTAAAAAGATTTAAGTACAGACTTGCTCGTTTTAGGTAAAGCAAAAAATGTTTTTCTTTTGCTGTTTTGGCGTAAAATAGAAGATACATTTTTTTTCCTCTTGTAAACCCAATCCGGGGACATACTGTATAATCTAAACATTTTATCTAATAAAAAACCATCTAAAACTAAGTTGATTTTGATAATTGCGTGTTATTAACTTACTACATTTTGTAAAAATAAATCCAAGATCGGACATTAAATAAATTACTGAATCAGAAAAAGTCTTTTGATCTTATTCTGCAGTCTTAATGTCAATTTCTTCAGAATTTTGGTCCTTTGATCCGAGTTTTTTTTCCGAAATTATTAAATGTAACCATGTAGCACTAGTACACCTTTTTCAAGTGTAATTCAGAAAGCGTAAGATACCTATATTTCAGAAAACTTTAATTGTAATTTAGATTAGTCAATTATATTTTAGAAAGTATTAATTGTAATTCAGAACCGTAAACCGAATTTCAGAAACCATCAGATGTAATTCAGATTAATTAATTTAACTTCACAAAGTGTTAGTTATAATTCAGTTTGCCATTTGTAATTGAGAATTCGTCAATTCTAATTCAGAATTCGTTATTTAAATGAAAATAACTAATAAATAATACTAAAAAATATAAAACTAAAAAATAATAAATAACATTACGAAAATAAAATATCTTATTTATTTGCAAAATGGCAAGTTTATGTAATTCTTTAGTTCTGAAAATATCTGAATTACAATTGATATTTTCTGGATTACATGTAACATGAAATTGAATTTATTTACTGTTCTAAATACATGTAATGGTTTCTGGCGAATTACAATTATTACTTTATGAAATACAATTGACTAATCTGAATTCCAATTTATACTTTCTGAAATTAAATTAACTGATCTGAATTACATTTCATGGTTTCTGAAACTCACTTTACTCTTCTGAATTTACAATTAACATTTTCTGAAAGACAATTGACTAATCTGAATTACATGTGATGGTTTCTGAATTACACTTGAAAAAGTGTAGAAAACACTTTTCCTTTTTTATCTAATATACGTGTTAACATAAAAATATTAATTGATAAACTCTCTCAACTTGGTTTTAAGAATTCCACTGTTTGTTGGTTGCAAGTTACTTCTGGTGTGCCTTAGGGTTCTCATTGGGGTCCTATATTGTTTCTTCTTTTTAAATATTAATGATCTAAGCGAATGCTTCACTTCTTCTCACTTTTTGTTTTTCGTCGATGACTTAAAGATTTTTTCAACTATTCAATCAAGTCATGGGCTTGTACAGGTGGTGCAATATCAATAAATTTTATTTAAATATCAATAAGTGTCATTTATTACTTTTTCTAATAAAAAATCTACTATTTCTCATAGTATTTTAAATTGGTTTATTAAGCTTAGTTATCCCGAATTCAAAAGAGTTATGATAATATTTATTTTACTGTGGAAGAATTATTATTTAGTTTCGACCTAAAAATCTGATCATTAAGATCCTTATTTTTAATTGAAACCAAAATAGAGGTATGTCACTGTTAATGACAAAAATAAATATATGTAAAAGAAATGCGCGATCTTGGGGTGACCTTTGATTGCAAATTGACATTTAAGAGCCACTATCAACATATTTTTAACAAAGCTATGAAAATGTGGGGGTTTATTTGGCGTTCTTCTCGAGACTTATCTGCAACTTCTTTTAAAGTTCTGTATTGTTCTCTAGTCCGCTCTATTTTGGAGTATTGCTCGATGATATGGTCCCCCTTTTACAGATATGAGAAAGTTCAAAGGAAATTCTTGCGATGCATAGAACACAAAATGGGGTGTCAACATCATCAAGGCGACTGTTCTTGGGTTCCAAATATATTGGAGTCTCGAAAAAAAAATTCCGATTTGTGTTGTTTGTAGTCTTGTTAATGGTCATCTGGAAAATTCAAATTTGTTGTGCAAAATTTCTTTCTTGTGACTGTTAATCAACTAGAGGAGTCAAAACTTATTTAGATCTCAACTTCCTGCACCAACATAACATTTAACAGTCCTATTAGACGCAAACCTACTGAACAACGAAGAGGAATTTGACCTTTTTTTATATAAATACAATAGACTTAAAAGTTTTTTAAGGAAATTAATTAAATAATTTTATTAGTTTGGGCTAGATAGGGTATTTATATTATGTTTTCTAGTGTGTACACTATGTATTCATAACTTGTAATCATGGGTTTTCCCGTAAATAAATAAATCAGTTGATAATTTCTATACTACATGATATTTTTCTGTTTTCTCAATACTATTTGACATCTCGAAACATTTTACGTAAGTCCAATTCGCCTAATTTAAATCACTGATTAGTCATTTTACTCAGAAAAAAATGTTGATATACTATACAGTATATAAAAAAATAAAAAAAAAATCATTTAAATGTTATTTTGTTTTCAGTTGCACAAAATGCTCATTGTGACACCGAAATAGAAAATGATTTACAAATTGAAATTCCTCAACAATTTTACATGAGATATTGCGATGATTGAAGCATTCTAAAAAGTTTTCGTTTTCTTGTAGAATGAGATACAGGATCTAAAAAATGTTACATCAATTATAAAATAATTTAATTGATGTTGTTCTCTACAATAATGAATATCAAAACATACAATAAATCTATTTAAAGAGAGGAAGCGATGGTTGATTTTTGCTATCTTTGTGCTTTTTCCTTTCCTCGTCATCACTGAACAGTTCCGCCAAATCATTTTGGGAAGAATTCAAACAATCATCGATTTTTTTCACATTAACATTGCCTTGCGATTTTGAGATCGTTGAGTAAATTGACATGGCCTGAAACAAACTTTCAACAAAGCCCCACAAATGTCTCGCATTTACCTGTGCCACCAAACTCGAGACATCCCCAACATTTGACGGCAAAATAAGCGTATTATTTGTCTTCGCCAACTTATCAAACGCATTTACATACTGTTCTGCTATACTCAAAGAAGCTGCATTCGGACCCAAGTCCTTTTTAAGAGCCTCAGCTACTAGTTTCAGCCCCCCGGCTCGTGCCTCAGCAACGGCTAAAATCGCAGCTGCCTCTCCGGCAGCTTTGTTGATTTGCTCTTGTCTCTCGGCCTCAGAAGCTAGAATTCTCGATTTTCGTTTACCTTCAGCGACGTTGATGTCAGCCTCGCGGACACCCTCAGATTCGAGAATAGCAGCACGTTTTTTGCGTTCAGCTTCCACTTGCATTTGCATGGCTTCTTGGACTCTTGGGGGCAATTTGATGTCACCTTCAATTGGATTTTAAACTGAAGTGCAATTGGTTTAAAGAAAAACTCACGGATTTCATAACGCAAACAGGTCATGCCCCACGCTTCGCTTGCCTTGTTTATTGAGTCTACTATGGAGACATTCAGATTTTCCCTCTCCCGGAAAACTTTATCTAGGGATATTTTGCCCAATTCTGATCGCATTGTGGTTTGGGCTAATTGAGTTATTGCAAATTCGGGATCTTCAACACCATAACTTGCTAAATAAGCGTCTATTATTCTTAAATATAGTACACCATCAATATTCAGTGTGACGTTGTCTGATGTGATGGCACTTTGTTTGGGAATATCGACCGCTATTTCTTTTAAACTTTGAACATATTTTACCCTATCTACAATTGGAATTAATACGTTTAAGCCGGGTTCAAGTATCCTGTGAAATTTCCCCATTCTCTCAACAACCCAAGCCTGAAATTATGAAAAATAAAACTTTTACTTAATTTCTGTAACAACATACTTCCTGTTGTGGCACAAACATAACAATTGTGTTTATTGGAGTGTAAGATCTGTGTCGTACGGTTACAGACCGAAATGTGTTGTTTTGAATCAAATCAACAGTTGAGGGTTGCTGCAAATCAGAAATTTACAATGCATACAAAATTTGCCTCACTTACCCTTAATATAGTTCTACATGTATTTAAAAGTTGTCTCGAAAACATTTTGTTAATTTTCAACGATTACAAATGTACTCAGACAAGGAAACTTGCCTAATCCAAGCAAATGTACCATAACCTCTAAATGCCGGTTATAAAAAAAATTGGCACAATCGGTAAAGACGATTTCTACTGTACCGGTCGGCACAAAATTTTCAAAATTCCGATACAGGGTGTTTGTAATTCCACGTATCCAGGTTTATCAATACAAACAAATAAAATGGACTCGGGACTTTTAGCAGAACTAAACAAGTTAAAAAATGCGCAAGAATATTTAGAAAAAAGTAATAAAGTATCGAACCATTTTACGAAATATGACTGTGACTTGGATTTGAACGAGTTTTATTCAACTTTAGAAAATGAAAGGTACAGTATTGAAATGACTATCTTTTGTGTATTTATTTATTTATTTTGCAGAAAAAATGAAACTCAGCAACTTGCAAATCATGTAAAAGAAATTTGGTTGTTGTTAAATGCGGAAAAAACACTCTTAAAAGAGGGAAATGTAGAGTTATTGGGTCTGGCAAACTTTACTTTTTTTCAAGTTTCATTTATTAATAATTTTAGATATTCGTTATTTTAAAAAGAGAATGATTGATCTTCAGGAGAAACTTTATAATTTAAAAATAAAAGTCGTAGCTGATTATGAAACATTAAAAGAACAAGAAGCAAGTTTGTCAGAAGTTCTAGAAACGTTTAACAATAAAATCTCAGAGTGGGAAAAAAATATAAGTGTTTCCAGGCTTAATAACCATAAAACCTACAACAAATCGCTAAAATTTGATAGTGACTATAAAGTAAATTTATCCAATTTGGTATTAAGATGACAAAACAATGTTTTAGGAAGTGAAAGAATTTATGGATTTTGTTAACAAAAGCAATGGTCACGAAAATGGATGGACAATTGAAGATCATCAACTTTTTTTAAAGTTTCGAAATAAATACAAAAGCGTTGATGATTTATCTGTTAATTTACACAGACTTTTACCTGGTATTTTTTGTCTTAAAAAATTTGAAAATGGTCTAAAAATAATCATTGCAGATATCACTCCTACTGCGGTTAGAGAACACGAAGCTTGGTTTACAAAATATTTATTTTTGAAGAGAAAAAAAGATGAAGCTCTCGATAAATGGCGCAAAGTAAAAAAAGCAAATGTGTCAGAAAACAAAAACGATGAAGAAGTTTGTGTGAATAAAATAAAACACAAAATATTTCAAAAATGTGTTGACGAAGATGTTCAAAAGAAAATCGCTCAGTGGAAAGTTATACCTTGTTAAAACATTCAATATTCTATTCCTTTTACTTTTTATTTTAAGGCCGAGAAGGAGATAAAACGTCAACAAGAAAAAATAATCGAGGAAACAAGAAAAGAAAAAATGAAACGACTCGAAATCGATAAAAAACGACTTCATTACCAAATAAAAGAAACAGTGACAAAATGGAAAGAAGAGAAACTTGTTAACGAATTTAACGAAAAAATTCAAAAGGAAGTGATAGAGGAGCAACAAAGAAAAATAAGGTTTGTGGTATACAGGTGCGCCAGAACTCGCGCCCCAGAGAAAAATGCCATATAAGGTAAGATACCAGGAACATGGAAAAAATTTATCTATAAAAATTTCGAAGTTATGAGGGTTTAAATTTTGCACTTTGACTCTATTTATTTCTGTTGGAAAAATAATTTTCCAAGTTTTTTTGCTACAGACTATTAGAAGAGGAAACAAAGAAGCTGTATCCTAAATTAATTGTAACTCTGTATAATGTTATTTGTGGCTTTTATTGGCAAAATTTTTGTCCCTTTACTAAATAATTGTAAAAAAACATATACTAGATCATCAGTATCATTAGACATAAAAAAAAGTCAAATGTCAAAATTTTTTGACAGATAGAATTTTTTAAACAATTTTTCCATGTTCCTGGTATCTTATCTTCCTTGAAATTTTTCTCTGGGGCGCGAGTTCTGACACACCCTGTATAAAAAAACAATTAATGAACATTAAACTATTGTAGAGCTTTTGAAGCTAACAAATTGATCAAACAATTTCAATCGCAAGACGATATTTATATTGGAAGAATGCGATCAAGCAAGTTGAAAAAACCACAAATATCGATCAGAAGTAAATCGAGTTATTCTGTACCAAAAGATCCAAAAAGAATTTTACAACCCACCAAGCAGTGGTTATTGCGCACTTCAAAAAATAATTTTCTAGAAGGAAACTTTTGTGCTTACGTCCCAAACATTAAACAAGTCCCAAAATTGTAAGCCGATAATTTTGTATCTATTCTGAATTATTGTGTTTTTTAGGGGAATACCCGAATGGCGAAGAAATACTTAAAGCTTGTACAAAGTAGTGTTTTATTCTTAAATGGAATTTGGTGTCCTTGTTATTTTTTTAATATAATATTTATAATTATGTACAAAAATATAAATGGTAAAAATTCAACAACGGTTAATTAGTGGTCGGTCTGATGACGAGAAATCAGAATCGTCAAACTGTCGCAGATGAATCTAAAATTTCGCTTTTAGTTTTTTTTATTTTAAGAGTTTTTTTTCACCTGTAAATGCAAATTTACTTCGGAACAACGACTTAAATATGGGAAATTTCCACCAGTCTTAAGATGAGCCAACTTAGCATTAGGGTAACATTTATAAAGCTCTTCTCTTACAGCATTTGATAAGGCATATTCATCAAATACATCAATGACAGTAATGGGAAGATCAGCCAGTTTGTGAGCTTCCACATATCCTCTAAGGCAATTAAGTGTAAGTCTACTGGCAAGTTCAGTTTGAGGAAGGCTTTCCAACTGAAAATGACGATTAAAATTGGTAAATGAGAAAATTACTTGTTACCCTTTCAACCATAAAGTCAATGGCTTCAACCATTTCTGGATCAACCTTTGCTGATCCGAAATTACTCATAATCATTCTCTTCAAAACGAGGCCTGGTAACATCCAGAAAATTGCTGCAGACTCGTGATTATTGAAAATGGCAGTGTCAGTAAATGTATTGCACAAAATTAGAGATGCTACTCTTGGACATTTTATTGTGTATTCAGCAAATTTTTGAGCCAAGTATCCGCCTGTAATATAGTTTGTCAGCAAACACTTATTTATTTTATTTGAAGTACCTAGAGAAGCCCCAAAAATGTGAGCTTTAACAATCCCTAAATAATCAAGAAGTTTCCTAAAACCCTCACACCATTCTTTCACATTCCAATAGACAGGGGCTTCGGCTGAAATCACTCTGATTCCTTTGGCTGATAACGCAAGAGCTTGTTTAAAAAATATATCTGCAGTCCCTGATGCAGGAGGAAGACAAATTAATGGACATTTTACCTTCTTAGGACCACAATCATATATTCTCCATCCCTAAAGACCCCAAAAAAGTACAAAGTAACAACAGATTATTACATGAAAAAACCTTTGTGTTATCTGAATCAACTACTACTCGTTTTAATGGAACACTACTTCTAAAACTAAGGTATTCTTGAGATTGAGACAAATCACTAATATAACTCATTTTCAGTCTTGTATTGAAAAGACTACTGTTTTATTTAAAGTCATTTATACAAATTACACATAAATTTTCACAAATAAAATCCTTATCAAAAATAAAATGTCGTTCACATTGGCCTCACTGGGGGGGCAAGAATTGGAAAAAACAAACTATACAAAGGACATAAATCATTTTATTAATTGGGTAAACAAAAATCATAAAAAATTCAGAGATAATCAACCGCTGCACAGTAACAAAGTATTTTGTTCACTTCCTTGAATAAATTAACAGATAAGTGTTAAAAAAATGTTTTTAATTATCGGTCCTGGATTACGTCCTGTAATTATCCACGAAACGTCAAACTCATATGTTTATGTTAACCTCAAAATCGCATAATGTCATAATCGAACCAATCTAAATAATGAAAAAATACCATCAGCTTATGTTATTAATTATTTCTATTGTGAGTTTGAGTTTGTTCCTGATTTATCGGCATGAATACAACCGCTTGCATTATGTATTAGAAGTGTTTAACTTTTTCGGACAACCGTGCAACATCTCTGACTTGCAACAAACCGAAAACATATTGAGTCACCACGATTGGGGCCCTTCTCCCGTGTGGCAAGAGCATGAAAGTGGTTATATTTATTCCGCGTTTCTTACCCGACAAAACGAAGCCAAGGCTTTGACTTTACTCAGCGATGAAAAACTGGTGCCTCGGAATTGCTACTTCTGGTTTGAGGACAAGAAGAAGGCAATTATTGGGAAATTCAAGTTTTCCAAAGTGATGAGTGATGAAAACGTCCGACTGAATTTGTATTTCTACATTTGTGAGATGAGCAACAGTGAACATGTGCCATATGCTGTTTCGTTCAGTTACAAAACGCGGAAAGATAGTGAGTTGAAGAAAATAATGTTGACGAATTCGTTTAATCATCAAGTGCATATTAATACCACTATTTGTGTGTCGCCGTCGATTTATAGCAAGCGACGGCTCGTGGAATTCATTAGTTATCATAAATTGATTGGAATTGATTCGTTTATTTTTTATAACAGGGATGTTCCACATCGATTGGTTAAAATTATCACTAATCTTTCGACAAGGTTAGGTTTGCAAGCCACTTTCTTGCCGTGGAATTTCCCGAAAGGCGACAGTCTGGTCACACGATCAATCGTCGAAAACGATTGTCTTTTACGGACTTTTGGCCAAACTTTGTATGCCGTCACTTTGGAATTAAACGAGTATATTGTACCTTTGCGCAGCTACAGTTTTAATAATTTTTTGAAAAATGTTGACAGCGAGTCGGGACGGATGAGTCTACCTGTGCAAAAATTCTGTATTGAAAACACTGACACGGCAAAACCGATTTCGATGGTAAATACTGACGTTTCAGATGATTTCAATTATAACATAGTTCGATATGTTTACAAAAATAATCAAAGGAAGGAAGATTTGTCCACTCATGTCGTTGATAAGGGGTATGCGACTATACACAAATACGTGAGATGTTCGTTTGAACCTTCCAAAACGCGCAAAGACAAGTCCATTTTGAAATTTTCTACTGATCTCACGCGGGCCACACTTTTTCAGCTACTTTTGCACAATCAGATTTAAAAATTGAGCGCTGAAAACTATACTCGTTTTCATATTAATGTGCAAGAGATCATTTTAAAGTGGCAACCATGCGAAAATTCAAACAATCCCAACCCAAATTATTTTTTCAAATAAATGTATACCCCATGTAACAAAAAATAATTAAATTTAGGATTCAAACAAAGATTTTTGTCATTATTGATGTGATTAAATTTGTTCTGAATGACATGAATGACACTTTTTGTGTAAATCGGCCTTTAAATTAAAGATTCATTTAGACCTCTACAACCTACTTGATGCACATTAATATGAAAAAGAGTATATGTAATATTATATGCATTTATGAATATTTTGCTTAGAAACAAATTATTTTTGTTTACACAGTTTTTACCTCACGTGTATTTACTTTTATTGTGTGTAAATGTATTAATTACATATGTAACGATTGTAATGTACAAAGAAGAAATAAATTGAAAATAAATAAAATAGGTTTTGGTTTTGTTTTCTCCCATTTTTCTTCAAAATCAAATACAAGAATTTTTTAAAAAGATAAGTGAAAATGATGAAAAATGATTTATTTTAAAATCAATTAATAATAGTTGTGTTTCTGTGGTTATCACAAAATAACGAACTGAAGAGACTGAAAGAAATAGGAATGTAAAATGCTTATAAATTAATTTTGTACAATTTTCATGCAAAAACACTTTCCAAAAGTTTTGCTAATGCTGTCCATTTCTTCATTTTTACTATTTATTTACTCAAAAAATTTTGTAAAAGTAATAGAGTTAAACAAAAACATTTATTCAAAATTAGTAGTAGAAAAAAGATCGATGGTATACTTATACAGGCTGCGCCAGAACTCGCGCCCCAGAGAAAAATTTCAAATAAGATAAGATACCAGGAACAAATTATGTCAAAAAATTTTGACATTTATTTTTTGACATTTGACATTATTTTATGTCTATTTAATGATACTGATGTCCTTGAATATGTTTTTTTATAATTATTTAGTAAAGGTACAAAAAATTTTGCCAATAAAAGCCACAAATAACATTAAACAGAGATACAATTTAGGATACAGCCTTGTTTCCTCTTTTAATAGCCTATAGCAAAAAAATTTGGAAAATTATTTTTCCAACAGAAATAGAATCAAAGTACAAAATTGTAACTCTCATAACTTTGAAATTTTAATAGATAGAATTTTTTTAACATTTTTTTCATGTTCCTGGTATCTTATCTCACATGACATTTTTCTCTGGGGCACGAGTTCTGGCGCACTGTATGCATGGTGCTGGTGGTGAATCAAAAAAACCGGAATGAAAAAAAAATAATTAAACATCTGGAAAAATACTTGGAACACGGACGAAGAAAACAAAAATAATAGTATATTCAAAACAGAAGGAGAGAGAGAAAACGAAGATGGAACAACTAGAAGACTTTAACGAAAACTAGAGGAGTTTAAAAACTACCAATGAGTGAATACGTTTTATTATCACTTGTTTTCTGTTGTATCAAGACTATCAAGGGATCTACTTGCGAAAAAAGAAAAACTGTCACATCTGACAACTGTTGTTCATCAAAATTCAGTGCCGTACAATAATTTCGATGCCAAAAGGAATTTGTTATTAAATAAACTTAAAGTACCTATTTGCTTAAATTATTATACACCGGATGTTCGGTCTCAAACTCGAACATAGGGAAATAATGTTGAATGCGATTTTTGAGAATTTCATCAACTTCTTTCATAATAAAATAAAGAAGTACACTTGAGTGCAAAAAAAACGCAAATTGTCAAAAACAAAATTGTTAAATTTTTCAGAGATTTACAGTGTGAAAAAGGTTGTTCGCAAAAAGGTTAGAAAACTATCAAAAGAAATGTCGTATTTAGTGGTCTTGTCAGTGCAGTGTCGTAGTCAGTATTAAAAACAGAAATGGAAAAACATAGAAAAACTTGGAAAAAAGTTTGGAAGATGCCTGACAATTATGAAATTGTGAATTGGGACAAAAACTACGTCAAAAAATTGGCATTTATTAACAGGCCAAATTACATTATAAAAAAGATCAATTTGTGTTTTTTTTTGCACTCAAGTGTAGGTAATTGGTTTTTATTAAAAACAACAAAAAATAGTAATAAAGTATTTAATAATAAAGAAAATCAATTACGTTTTGACCGTAAAAGCCTTTTCTACATGACTTAATAAATTGTACAAAACTTTGTCATATTTACGTAAGGGCTAGTTGGGCTATAGCCCAGGGCGGCAGAATTTTAGGGAACGCCAATAACATCTTCATTTTGATTAAAAAAAACAGTAAAGAAAGTCATCAAGAGAAAAAATTCAACTCAGTCAAATTAAAATAAAAGTGGTCGTCAATGTCATTTCTAAAATTAAGAAATACCTACTAATAAATAATTTACATTTTGACAACAAAATCAATTTGAAGACAAATTACCAAACTTTATGATGCCAGGTAATTTAAATTTAAGTACGCGAATATATTGGTAATTACATAGGTAATTAATTATATGCCAAAATGTCACATTGACGACCACTTTTTTTTGAATTTGACTGTATTTATATCGGTTGCATTTTTTATAATTGTTATAGGTTTTTATTTAACTTTATTGTTTGTTTCTCTGCACAAAATTTTGCGAATCAAATTTGAGATGATTTTTATTTTACATATTTTATAGTACATTTTTTTAATAATTTAACTTATTTATTTATTTGTTGAATTTTGATTAAATATAGGTTATCTGCCAATCTGACATTACTGACTTACTTTGAGTTCTAATTTAAAAAAAAAAATTTAGAAGAAATAACGTACAGGGTGTTTCATATAATTTTACGAGGCCTGCGCCTGTAAGGTAATACATATTCCGATACGAACGCGATTACAAATTTTGAAAAATTGGATTATCTTTTCTAGTTTGTTCACCCTTTCAAAAATTACAACATTTTTAGTTAGTTAATGATTAAGATACACTACTCCAAAAAATTAAAGGAACAAAAAATTTTCCTACATTTTTTGGTGATTTTTGAGAGGCTGTAACTCATTCAAAAATGGTTGTAGGTACTCGTATCTAAATTAAAAAAAAGTATTTTAAGCTTTAAGTTTCTAGTTTTGAGATCTTTTGGCAAAATTTTTTTCTGTGCTACGCTTATCTCGTAATCCTAAGTGATAGCGCAAAAAAAATTCTAAATTTTCTTGTTTTTTCTTGGCCCATTGACGTGGGATTTCTTTTTTTTTGGTTAAGTCAATGCATAGGCCGGACAGTCTGTTCATCTTTAATATGCTTTCTTCATATTCTCTTTACGTTAATTTTTTTTTAAGTTTATTTGTCGCTGAGATATCTGACTTTAAGTGAAAAAGATCTTTTGTCTTTGATTATCGATATCAATGACGTCACAAAGAATATAAGGGTAGTGTCAAAAACTGGAATAAATAATGTCTTATAAGATCCTTTTAAGATATTTTGGAAAAAAAAAATTATTTTTAATATTGATTTAAAGAAAATAGAAAAAAGTAAGTTTTTGCGTTGTTTTAAAAAAATCTACCACGTATTTACTAATATTCATGGGGAGACTAATGGTTTTAGGTGTTTTTACAGTTTAATGTATCCCTGTAGATTTTTAAATCGCTCCATCAAACAGTTTTCTCAGACCGTTTGACAAAAGAATTAAAGGAAAAATTGTACTTGTTTCTGAATCTTGTCTAATCTTCGTCAAAATGAGAAAAACAGTTTGTTTTTAGCTTTTTTAACAATTTCACATCAGTTATTAATTAAATTAAAAA
>NW_025401063.1:15882960-15906160 GCF_015345945.1 Tribolium madens | reverse complement strand
ATTTTTTTTTAGTTTTAGCAAATAACATTCAAAATTGTAAAAAAAGGTGAAAATGTACAATTGTTCCTTTAATTCCGAGAAAACGGTTTGATGGATCGATTTAAAAATTTACAAGGCTATGGGGAGTACATTAAGTTGTAAAAACACCTAAAAACATTAGTCTCTTCATCAATATTAGTAAATATGCGATAGATTTACTAAAGCATAAAAAAGTTACGTTTTTCGCTCTTCTTTAAATCAATGTTGAGGGTGAAAAAAAAAATATTTTCCAAAAAATCTTAAAAGGATTTTATAAGACATTATTTATTCCAGTTTTTGACACTACCTTTATATTCTCTGTGTGGTCATTGGTTGCTGAGATATCGATGATCAAAGACAAAAGGATTTTTTTAAATTTAAAGTCAGATATCTCAGCGACAAAGTGACGTAAAGAGAATGTGAAAAAAGCATATTAAAGATGAATGAATGGCTATGCGGCCTATGGATTAACTTAACTAAAAAAAATTCCACGTGCGTGGACCAAAAGCAATAACAAAAAAATTTTGAATTTTTTTTTCTTGCGCTATTACTTAGGATGACGTGATAACCGTAGCACAGAAAAATTTTTGCCAAAAAGTCTCAAAACTAGAAGCTTAAAGCTTTAAAATACTAATCTAGATACGACCATTTAGAAACATTTTTTGTTTAATTTTTTGTGTAGTCTAGACAAACTAGAATCATATTCTTGCCGTCTCTTGATAGAACAAATGATAATTGTTTAGATTGTGAAACAGTAATTAGTTTAACAACTACTGTCATGGGTTTCCAAAAGTTAAATAATTAAATGTGTATTTTTTTTATCTAGTGTTTTGTGACTTTTGTATATTTGGGTGCGTACATTAGGCGCAAGCCTCGTAAAGTTCTGTGAAGTGAATTACACTGTATAATAAAACACAACATTATTTTTTCATGATGTATGTAGGTATTAAAAATTATCCTCAGATAATTCTGGTTGTTTTTTTCTTTTTCTCTATGTGTAGATATGTGTAGTTGTTAAACAATATTCGATTTGATTTCGCCTTGAAGTTGCAATGGTTCAAAGTGGTGGAGAGCATAAAAAGCTTATTGCTTGAAGAGAATGATTGAAGGATTGAGGGACAATGTGTGCCATTACGAGACATTAGCGCTTCTTTGAACGTTTGCAACCTAATAGCATAGTAATGGATTCCGGTCGCTCTCAACAATCAGCGTGATTCAATTTTTAACTGCATATTTTACAAGTGAAAAAGGATTTGAAATTATCGTTATGGATGGATGATATAAAAAAAATATATAATATGCAGGGATTCTGGAAGTGACACGAAACTATGAAGACGTTTCTAAGGTGCGTCAACGACGGTAATAAGCCATATTACAATATTGGTTGGTAATTACGGCTGTATTGTTGGTGGAAGGTTGGTTGTACTCAGCAGGAGACGAAGTTAAACCTGTCAGAAGCATCTGACGGTGCTAATAACCCGCTCATTACCTATTATCATGCGGTTTGACGTTTGCATACCCGGCTTTTATGTGTCCTTTAACTAACCAAAAACTCAGATTAATTAACCTGGATAAACCGCTAACTAGCTGCGTTTGATAGCTTGATGGACTTTGAGAGTTTTGACACAAACCGATACTCATTCATAATTTGCAAATATAATTAAAATAGCAGATCATTTTTTGACCAATACGTTAATTCCACGATTTAAATTAATCTAAATTATTATATTATTTGAATTAATATACGTATTTAAACCTACTGCACGCTTACAATAATTATAATCAATTCCATAGACAAAATAACGAACAATATTTCAACTAAACTATTAATAGGTACTTAAATAAAAGAACAAATTAAATGCACAGTATGTTATTTAAACGACAAGTGTTTTTGATCAGTAAAAATAATAAATGCACAGTAAAGGCAATGAATGTCTAGCTAGCAAAACTAATTAATTTAATATTCACACATTTACAAACAAAATGTTTCCGAGCAAAATCGGAATGTCGTAAAGCATTCAAAAACAAAATTGTGGTATCAGGAGCACAGTAGTGCAAAAAGTGGCTAATGCTAATTAGACATTTGTGCACAGTTTCCAGGCCTTGCTAAAATTATTCTTGCGCAGGGGCTTTTGCTAATACATATACCACGTTCCAATAATAATAAATATTCAGTAATATAAAAATAAGTACCAACAATAAATATCATTCTTGCACAAGGGCCATACATTGTTATGTAACCGAGACTTCTCTAAATTTTATATCATTTTACTAATTTTGATTAATGTTATTGAGCGTTTATTATTTTTACTGTACAAATTGGATTTTTTTACTGAACAAATTACAATAAAATATTGTGCGTGCTTTACTTATAACATTTATTATTTTTACTGTGAAAAATATTACATTATACTGATTATTTTTAATTTACTACTGTGCAAAAATTAATTAAATACTAATCATTTATCATTTTATACTGATCAAAATTGAATTATTTACTGATCGCTTTATTACTACCCCTTAAATAATAGCAAACTCACGCCCGGTAAGCCAAAATATTACAGTAGAAATGAGTAGGTAATGTAAGAGGTTTATCGGATGTAGGTATATCGTAATGGATTTTTTGGTCTTGGTCTAAAGATATAAATTTGGGATCAATGAAATTAAATTTATTGCCAGTTCTCTTATTATACTTAAATTAAAAAGTTAAGGTTTATACAGGGTGCACCAGAACTTGCGCCCCAGAGAAAAAGGTAAGAAACCAGGAATATGGAAAAAATGTTAACTATAAAAATTTCGACGTTTATGAGAGTTTAAAGTTTGCACTTTGACTCTATTTATTTCTGTTGGAGAAATAATTTTCCAAGTTTTTTTGCTACAAAAGAGGTAACAAGGAAGTTGTATCCTAAATTGTAACTCTGTACCTTGATTAAATAATTGTAAAAAAACATATACAGGATCATCAGTATCATTAAATAATAAAAAATGTCAAATGTCAAAAAATAAATGTCAAAATTTTTTGACAGATAGAATTTTTTAAACATTTTTTCCATGTTCTTGGTATCTTATCTTACTTAAAAGTTTTTTCGAGGGCGCGAGTTCTGGCGCACCCTGTATAAAACTGAAGGTTAAAAATCACCGAGTTGTTTATGTCAAATCGTTTTGAAGATTATTTGAAGATGAATATTACACAAAAATAATGTTTTTATTAACAAAAACATTATTTTTGTGTAATATCCATCTTCAAATATTAAAAGTAAATGTTTTGTTTTTGAATTATTAGTTTTCAATTATTAAGTAGTTGTTTAAAGTTCTGTACGTGATATTCATTTAAAATTTGGTAATGAGACAATTTTGAAAATCTATAAAATGTTTCAATCTTCTCAAATTTATGGGAAAAAATTAAGAAGTTGTTAGCATAAAAATGTGAAAAGAATTTACGAGTACTTTACAATAAAAAAAAACAATGAGAATTTTTTAAAACCCTTAAGATACATTATGTCAAATCAAAACTTGTTTATTATTATGTCATCTACAGCGTGATTCAAAAAGACTATACCATCACTCGAGCGATGTTTTGAAATATTGTTAAAACTTCATACCAAAATATTGAAATATTGTACCAAGTTTTCTTAGTTCTTAAAAAGCAAAATTAATATTAATTCTTCATTAATTATTCAGGGTGTCAGAACTTGCTCCTTAGAGAAATATTTTAAGTAATATAAGAAACCAGGAACATGGAAAAAATGTTTAAAAAAGTCCAACTGTCAAATATATTGACATTTATTTTTTGACAATTGATCTTTTTATGTCTGTTAGTATCATGATGATCTTTTATACAGGGTGTCTCAGCAAGTTGAAAAAGTTCATTAGTGACCTTTAAATGGTAAAATTAAAAAAAATGTATACAGGGTGATTCTTAAATAAACCGACAAAATTTGCTAGAAAAAATATTAAAAAAATTCTTTGATTAACAGTTCTCCAAATTTATTAAAATTATTTTCGAGGTAATGCGTACGCCACTGATGTGTTTGTAAATAGTATTAGCACAGGTTAGTGGAAACCATGGTAGAGTTTGTTCCAATCTGGTGGCAAACTGACGTTGTCAAAAATGACTGAATTTTGACACTAAACATATGTTTACTATTAAAAAAATATTGTTCATAGGCGTCGTATGAAATAATATCTCAAAACCACTGTTATTCTTTAAAAAAAATATAATAAGTAGGTACTCATACATAAGATGAAGAATGATGAACAAATTATTAAATTGTTAACGCATGAAAAGACTTTTTTGTGTTTTCACAAAAATATGCACAAGATATTAAGAAATATGCTCCAATATATGCCAAATATCCATCGATATACAAAACTTTTAACAATAAAAAATCAAAATTGTGATAATTTTTTATCATCGAGTACACTAAACTTTGTATTTTCAGATCACATCACTTTAAACAATTTTGCAACAACAATTCGTTTTGCACCAGGTGAATAGAAAAAATGGAACCAAACGTTTTTTGCTTAAAGTATTTATTTTTTAGTAAAACTAATTGAAAAATTATAAAGTACTATAAAAATGTGATGTTTTATCAAGGACAAAATTTTTCGAAATTTTTATTTGTTTTTGAATTCAACAAAAATATTTTTTTTAAATGGCAACCCACTAAAAAAACATGTTTCTCATGCAAGTCATGATCTAAGGAATTAAAACTATCGACTTTATATTAAATTTATTTTTTTTTATATAAATTGTAATTTTAACAACAAAAATCGAATAACTCAAAAACAAAACAACAAAATAAGATCTTTTTTTTATACTAGGTACTTTAATTTATATTAATTATAATTTTTTGGAAACAAATAATTAAAAAAAAACCGCTTGGTTCTATACTTTATATTCACTCTGTACCGAGCGCCTAGAAATGTGGTAGCAAGTTTTTTGAAAAAATTCAAAAATTGAATTTGCAAGATTGAACAAATTTCTCTTTTCGAAAGTGCCATCTTGTTTCACTTTGTGTAAAGGTTGCTACCACATTTCTGGGCGCTCTGTATAAAACGAATTTAAAAAGGAAACAGTCAGTAGGCTACTATTTTTTTGAGTCCCGCTTACAAATTACTGGTTGTTATCTTTTTAAAATATTTTGTAATGAGATCATTTTTATTAAACTGCCAATTTTTAACTTGAACTGAAATTTTTAATCGGAAATTTGTGATTTGAAAAAAATATGCACAAATATGCAATATTTCTTAAAATAAACAAGACGTTGCCAAAATATGCATTTTTTATTTGGCTTATTTTAATCAAAAAACAGATATGCATAAAAAACTTACAATTTTGTTGATATACCAGGTGAATAAAAAGTATGGAACCAAACGTTTTTTGCATAAACTATTTATTTTTTGAAAAAACTAATTGATGAGTGATAAAGTACTATAAAAATGTGATGATTTAACAAGAATAAAATTTTTCGAAATTTGCTTTTGTTTTTGAGTTCTACAAAAAAAATATTTTTTTTTAAATGGCAACCCACTATAAAATCATTTTTCTCATAAAAGCTATACTCTAAGGATTAGAGTATANTTGTTGGTGTTTATTCGTACAAATCGTATATACCACGGTTTCCTGTCATAATTTAAATAAAAAATATTTTGTTATTTCTTATTTGTCTTGGAACATTTTATCTTCTGCACACATACCTACCTACATTCTCAATTTCGACGGTTGTTTAACAGAAAGACTTTTTGATTTCTTCGTATTATTAGCAAGTAAACCTTCGAAAAAAAGTACCTACTCAAAAGACTAATTTTCCGAGCTAAAATCGAAGTTGTACTTTCTGTATCTCAAAAACTATAATCATTCGGATAAAGCATACTTAAATATTACTTCGTAAAATTTTGCAGGTTTTTGCATTTTTTTTGCTTTATTATTTACAGTATGTCTCCGGATTGAGTTTACAAAAGGAAAAAAATATCTTTGATTTTATGTCAAAACTATAAAGGAAAAAAAAATTGGCTTTATCTAAAACGAGCAAATCTGTAATTAAAACTTCATTATTCTGATTCATTAGAAAGAAAAGTTTATTTTTCTCTTGATTTTGGACTTTTTCTCTACTTTATAACTCTTATTACATTGGCGGTTTTATTTTTTTTGACAACGATTTTACTTTGAAAATTAATTAACTAACTGAAAAATGACTGTATTTTTTATCTTAAAACTGTTTTTTTGAGTTTATTAAAATTATATTTTGTATCCACATTTTTGTTATTTATTTTGCGTAAACTTATTTGTCAAAGTGACATCGTATTCAAAAAACCGCCAATGTGATGAAATTAAAGAAGTAAAGGTCCAAAATCAAGAAAAAAGGAAGCTTTTTGTTACTGAGTCACAATAATAAAGTCTTAATTATAGATTTGCTCGTTTTAGGTTAAGCAAAAAATGTTTTTCGTTTCCAGTTTTGGCGTAAAATCAAAAATTAAAAAAAAATTCTCTTGTAAACTAAATCCGGGGACATACTGTACATTTCATAATAGAAATTGGTTCTTTATTTTGTAATTAAAATTACATCTCAATGTTTTTGATTAAATTTTTATGTAATGTACTTACCATACTGTATTAAGAGTGTTATGAAAATTTTATGAACGTATGTCTTGAATAGTGACATTAAAACCTGTCAGTTATCTGTCAAATTTACCAATATTTGAACACCTGTCTCGTGAAACATAGATTACAACTACTAACAAAACAAAAGCACAACATTGTCATAAGCATTTTTTTAACCGCATTGTATGTTATTATTAGTTAACGATGAAATAAAAAGTATAGAATGTGACATTAAAATAATAAAGTTATGCCAATTTGAAAATAGTTTAGATGGTTCACTTTTAATTGGCAGTAAAAACAAATAAATATAACGACAAAACAAAGTTTTATAATTGATTCAAAATCAATCACGTTATTATAAATGTGAACCAGATTCATTTATAATAAGATAGAACAGTTTTGACTAGTTTGAATGTACTTCTTATTGGATCCTCTTGGTATGGGAATGATGAACAAAAACACAATTTAACTCGTCACACCAAACTTTTATTTGAAACACGACGCGTTTCAACCACAAAGTGGTCATCCTCAGGTGAGAATAAAACTTTTGTTCAATATCTCAGCGACAAATTGACGTACAGAGAATATAAAAAAAAGCATATTAAAAATGAATGAACAGGCTATCCGGCCTATGTATTGACTAACTAAAAAAAAAATCCCCACGTCCGTAGACCAAAAGCAAAAACAAAAAAACAAGAATTTTTTACGTGATAACAGTAGCACAAAAGATTTCAAAACTAGTTACAGTCTTTCGAAAATCACCAAAAAATGTAGATTTGTTCCTTTAATTTTAGTGTATTTGTCATAAAATTATGACCTGAATAATTGCTTGCCAAACTGTTTCTTCTTTTTTTGCCGAGTCAAACATAATAATAATGTTGATTATTGCCAAAATGAGGTTATAAAAACCTATAGGGGCAACATAAATAAACAATGATAAAATTAAATCAACTAAAAGAGACTTTTTTTGCAGACTGCTTCTCAATTTACTAATTGATCAGTTGAAAACATCTAATTTTGATAACTCATTGTTTATAACTTTAGATAACCGACCATAAAAAGTGTTTGAACATAATTTCTTCTATGAGTAATATCTACGGTTCATAAAGTTATCAAGTTATATTTTAACGACTATTTTTTTAATTTTTCGTTCATCAACAATTTCGTTAATGAACGAATAGGTTTCAACGAAAGTTGTAACGACATGTTTGAATTTCGTATTCCGTAATCTTATCATTAAGGGAACCTCCTTTCACATTTTCTCAACGAAAAGTCAATGTTTTTAATTCGCTAGTATTTATTCAAAAATGTCATTAAGGTCACAATGTAAGTTTATTAAAGTTTAAAAAGGGCTTGCATCGACAAAAATAACAAAAAAGCTAAAACAACGATTAATATTTTGTGCTACATTTGAATTTATTGGAGAACGACTCTTAGTTTAAAAAATAGTATATTACAGTACGAGTGGAGAAACTAAAAGATTCACCTGGTTGAATTAATTTCTCACGAGTGCCAGTGAATTTTGGAACACAATTGAAATTTTATAATTTGTGCACTTTATATCATAAAACATAACAGGCACTTTCGTTGTCATTACGTGAGGTAAAAGTGTGTAAAACCATAAATAAATAAACATGTTGAGTAATTCTAAACAAAAGATTTTTCTTGAGTGGAGTAAATGAGTGGGCAAATGGTTTTTACCTCACGTGGTTATTGCAAACAATATGGGTGAGCAAAACAAGTACTTTCTTGTTTTGTATCTCAGTGAGAAACGACAAGTTTCGATAGCAGGATTGAACAAAATAAATTTGTAGCGGAGAAACCCATTGCTCTAAAAAAAGGATGGAAAAAATTAATGATGGATTTAATGCTTGTGGTGGTTCTGTAAAAGACATAGCTGGGTGGAAAAAAATAAAACTGTCTTTAAATAAATACATACCAGGTGAATAAAAAGTATGGAACCAAACGTTTTTTGCTTAAACTATTTATTTTTTGAAAAAACTAATTGATGAGTGATGAACTACTATAAACATGTGATGATTTAACAAGAATAAAATTTTTCGAAATTTGCTTTTTACAAAAAAAATATTTTTTTAAATGGCAACCCACTATAAAATCATTTTTCTCATAAAAGCTATATTCTAAGGATTACAACTAAGTACCTGCTTTATAATTAATTTTTTCAAAATTTTTTTTTTACATAAATTGCAATTTTGACAAAAAAAATCGCATAACTCAAAAACAAAACAAAATTTTGTTCTGAAAATACGATCAGATTTTTTATATTACTTTAATTTATATTAATTATTATTTTCTGGAGGCAATTGATTAAAAATACTTTATATTCACCCTGTATACATCTTAATAACAAATATGCATTTTGCATATAATCCGAGCCTTAATAATCAATGACTAAAAAGATATTTAATGTTAAACATAAAGCCAAAAAATGCACAGTTGCACAAAAGATGGAAGAAATATTATTTAATAATCACATTTGTGTTAAACTGAATCTATTATTCTTTATTTTCACAATAAAATAATTTTAATTTCAGTATTTATAGAATCTATCAACGACCTATACAATTTTTTTTAATATTACCATTTAAAGGTCACTAATGGACTTTTTCAACTCGCTGGACACGCTACATAATTATTCAGTATATGTAACAAAAATTTGGCAATAAAAGCCACAAATAATATTAAACAGTTAATAGCCTGAGGTAGCAAAAAACTTGGAAAATTATTTTTCTAATAAAAATAAATAAAGTCAAAGTATAAAATTAAAACTCTCATAACTTCGAAATTTTTATAAGTTCTATATGTTCTATGTTCTTAGTATCTTACCTTACATGTTACATGGCATCTAGTCAGGATGGGCAATTTGTAAAAAATGCATTGGAGCAGTGATTCCGAATTTTCCTTAGTTACGGGGGTTACTAAGGAAAAACTGAATTATTATTAATTATTAACGAAAAATAACGCAACTAAACTAAAAAAACTAAAAACATAGAAACAACTCAAGTCAAATGTTTAAGGCTTATTTGTGCTATTTTTAACCATTCATATTTTGAATCATCTTTTACTTTGTATCGTTAAAAAATTTGGATGAAGCTGAATTCTCGTGTTTTTCAGAATGGATGTAGTTAATAATCGGGGTGTGCATTAGAGTTGCTAATTGTGGGTAGAATGCGGGTGTGGAGGAGTATCGCGCTGCCACCAAGCGAACACAATCCTCCTCCTCCGATCGAGCGGTTTCCTTCCTCACGCCGTTCCGAGCCATTTCCCCACAATCACTTCTTTACTTGGTCTTTCAGACACTTAGGGTGCAATGAGCCGATTACTTCGCCCATTATACCTATTGAGAAACAGAGAACTGAAAATCACCGCTTCGGTACAACGACTCAATTGTGGCATTGTGTACCAATTTATCAGCAAAGGGATTCGATGTGATCTCGAAATCGTTACGATTTTACACGAAATTTCCAATATCGGGATCAATATTGCAGGGAAGCACACCGATTAAGGATTAATTCTCGAGGAGCTCTCCATATATTCAATGTGTCCAATCCTTTTTTATGAAATGTCGCTATTCACAAACCCGATCCGAAGTTTAATTTGTCGGCTTATGTATTGTGTTTGCAGAGAGGGTCGACACCTATTGCAGCAGCCACTTTATGCTAGTCAGCAATTTTGCTGTTCAATCAAACACGATTCACACAGGACTTACTCACAACTTACTTACTAAATCACCCAAACTACGAAAATACAACCTCTGTTATAAAAAATTAATCAATCAATCAAGTTTTTTTATAACAAATTACATCTCAGCACTATAATAATGTAATGTAGGTCCTTGGTGTTGTTTTATAACAATGTGGCGAAATTAGGAGAAACAGAATTAAATAAAATTGATGGTAATTTTGTCGGTGTAAATTGAGCTTCGCTTTATTGACTCCTCGGAGGATGAAATGAGAGCTACAGCAACTAATATAGCGCAAGAATTCCCAATGCATCGCTCCAGCATCCGCTTGAACCAAAATGAATAGGAATTAGCTAATTTTTGTCAAATTAAATGTGCATTAACGTTAAGTAGGCACGAATCGTCATATTGAATCAAAAAACCAGTGATGTTCAAAAGATTTATACCAGTAACAGCCACGATTTGGATAGTCTACTCAATGTTGCGGATGACCTAAAAAACAATGTTGACATGAGAAAATATCCCAAATTGTGTTATACGTTGCTGAAGGGTAAATCTGATGGTTATAAACCTAAAACGTCGAAAACAGCAAATTAAAGAATTCTTATTCGTCTGCTCTTGACAAGGAATACCTATTTACAAAGGTAAACTATAATACCAAATTAAACTAAAATTGAGTACAAATATATTTTTTTATTTAAGTAATTTTTTTTTGTGGTGATCGTAGAAAAAGTATAGTATGTAATACGTGTATAAACTTCTCTAGACATTCGTTTTATTAAACATTCGCTCCGCTGCGCTTCGCTCGTGCCTAATAAAACTCATGACTAAAGTGGCGTTTATAGTAAAATCGTTTTCCTAAGACCTACTAAAAATTTTATTACTTTTAAGTTAAATGCGGTATTGTTAAGAGTAAACCAGAAGGTAAACAAATCATAAATTAGTGGAACCCACCCAGACCCTTAAACAGGTCAGTTTTTAACAGGGCCGGATTACTTACTTTCTTTTTGTCTAAAATACATGAAATGTTTTAATAGTTTTTGATGTAGTTGTTATTAAAGTCAAGTATTTTAAGGAATTTAAAAAAGCCAGGTGGTTATTAACAAGCTATTATTAAATAAAGCTGATTTTTTTTTAAATAGCTTGGTCAAACTCTACTACTACTTTAGTTTTAAATACGGCCCTGTTTTATTCTAGTTCTAGAACGTGCCATTTATGGAGGGTTACAAATTCAAGCCATTGTTTGGTTAATTCCTTATAATGTGTCATAAAATTTTTAGTAGGTCTTAGGAAAACGATTTTTCTATATTACACTAGTTACATAATATACTATTTTATTATACCTGCATCATAATCCTAAATTAAAACACGCTGCAGCGTGCGTAATTTGGCCTTTATAGCACGCTGAAATTTTAAAGTTGTCTAGGTAACAAGAAATAGTGAAATGTCTGAACCAATTACAACGTGAAAAAATGTGCTTTACAACGTAAACTAGTCTCTACGAAAACGATTCACAAACAACCTTTGATAATTTTATTGTGTAAATTCACATTTTTTCAATGCTCAAAAAGATCGTTAATGGGCAGGTATTTTAGTTATGAAAATATTTGTTCAACGTAAAATTCGATAAATTTATAGTATAAATTTGTGTTTATACACTACCTGTAAAATTTTGATTTTTATCATGAAACTTTATCAGCCTGTATATGCGTAACGAAGCTTTCATGACTATTGTTTGTGTTATTTTACGATGTAAAATATGTGGTTGCAATTTCTTGCAATATTAAAATAACACCCTGTATAATAATTCAGATTTTTTGGATGAACCTAAAACTTTTTTTTGTGCTACAAAACTTTCTTCAACTTAATACCTTTTTTTTAGATATCAATTAATGTAAAAACTTGCAATGTTTTTAAGAAACGTTTCATTTTTTTATTTATTATCAAAGTACAGTAGAACTTCGATAACTCGAACCTCTATATCTTGAAATTTTGATAAGTCGAAGTGATACTAAGAGAAATCAATGTAATTTTTTTCTTTAAGTTGAACAGATTTCCGGTCCCCTCGTCGTGCTCTTAAACCCGTCGTGCGTGTTTTAAAGGCTTGCTTATAAACTAGTATTATAATATACTATTGTATACAGGGTGCGCCAGAACTTGCGCCCCAGAACTCGCGCCCCAGAGAAAAATGCCATATAAGGTAAGATACCAGGAACATGGAAAAATGTTAAAAAAAATTANAATTATTTAGTAAAGGCACAAAAATTTTGCCAATAAAAGCCACAAATAACATTAAACAGAGTTACAATTTAGGATACAACTTCTTTGTTTCCTCTTTTAATAGCCTATAGCAAAAAAACTTGTAAAATTATTTTTCTAACAGAAATAAATAAAGTCAAAAAGCAAACTTTAAACCCTCATAACTTCGAAATTTTTATAGATAATTTTTTTTAACATTTTTTCCATGTTGCTGGTATCTTACCTTATATGACATTTTTCTCTGGGGCGCGAGTTCTGGCGCAACCTGTACATAATATGAAAATCATACATTTTTATTTAACAACAAGATGAGTTTCAACCACCCCCTTTATAAACTACCTAACTTTTCTCTTAAGCCGATTTTTTTTACTCAATGTTGTACTAGTGCTACGTTGTCCATTTTTCAAAAAAACTTGAACTTTAAGAAAAAAAAAAATGATGTGCAAGAGTTTTTGTAAATCTAAATATTCTTCAAACTAATTAATCAAATGTATTAAAAAGATTGATAGCGTTTTTTAATTTTTTTCTTTGGTCTTTTCTTTGGTCGTCATTTTTCTGACAATTTAATGTAATTCGAGCTTTAACGATAAATTAACGACAATTTCAAATTGATGACAGCTATTTTATTTTCCTATCGAAATATGTACATATAACTTGTCAACTATGATTGACAGTAGCTAAAAATAAGATTAACAGTCCTGAAGCATGCAAGTGACATTGACGACCAAAGTGTTTTGTCTCCAACTGTACATTTGTCTAAAATAGGTACGACTATGTTTAAAATTTTTATGATAGGAAAATTAATAACAGTAATAATATAATAATAACATAAAAATTACTTTCTTTGCAATTCAACGAGAAAATATTCCAAAATATGACCCATATTTCAGAAAAACTCACAAATCAATTATCAAAATATTAATTTGTTGAGTCAACGACAACCTATTAAGCTTTTGTTTTTTGTACTGATGATGGGTTTTCACCCGAAAATATAGTTTGCGGATCCCTTATATGTTCCTTAAACGTTAAAATTGAATCAAAAATGTTGCCTTTACCAATGCGTAAAATTTTCATTATTCATATTAAAGATGCTAGGCAAATTAAAAATAAAACACTAATTTTTTACAAAATGTCAACAATCTTATAAAATTGAAATACAAAATACATATTATGTTTCTATTTCGGTGTTACAATGGGTATTTTGTGACACTGTTTTTTGGCGACATTTTATACAATAATTTGCCATCACATACTGTCGTTTTTAAGTGAAAAATTGTTGTAGATCAACGTATTTCATCGAAACTTATGCAATTTGAGCTATTTTCAAGGGATTTGGGTACGTCAATTTTAACTGTCAAATATCAAGAGATCAAGATAATTTGTAATCGAGTCATTCTTGGACCCAAAAACGCATGTCTGTGTAAAATAAAATGACAAGTCGAAAGGTAAAATGGCATGATCAAAAAGATGATGATTTTAATAACTAAATTAACTAAATATATGATTTTCCTTCAAAAAATATCGTTCCTATTGTTATACGAGTACGACGGCAACTAATTCCAGTCGATTTTGACGTTTAACCTTTCACCTTATCATTTTATTTGACGTTTCAAAAACAGACATACGGTTTCGGATCTAAAGATGACTCAATTACAAATTTCATTCAATAGAAAAAATAGTATAAAAAACACGTGTTACAACCTCTCATTGTGATACTCACGGGCTACTAGTATCACGATGAGAGTGTTTGTAACACTTGTTTTTTTTAATACAGGGCTGTTCCGTTTATACCCCACATCAGAAGTATTGGGAGTTCGAAAAATCGTAATTATTTGAAAATTGGTACATAACCATAATGCATTAAGTCCTCCTAAATGAAAATATTTTCAAGATGGCGGCACTTCCGGTTATACCGGAAGGTATATCTTTTACTTCGTTTTTGGATTAATTGGGTTATTTTAAGGGAGTTTTCATCAGCTTTTCCTATACCTAAATTTAGCCGTTTTTGAAATATTTGCAGTTTTTCAAAAATTATTGGATCTGCATCTTACACTTTAAAAATCGGTAAATCTGTCATTTTTTGAGATTTTGAATTCGTTTTTTTGGCGTTTGAAAGAGAAAGCTTAGATCCTTTTTCGGAAGTTTCCAAATTTTGAAAAAAAAAAATTACATATTCCAAAATTTTAAGGTTACATTTGTAATAATTCAAACACTCAAAACTCAATTTTTTTCAAATGTAATACCCCAATTTTTATTTTACTAAATAGAAGAGAATTTAATTGTGCATTGATCTGTATTAACATTCCCTATACCTAAATTTAATAATTTTCAAATTATGGACTTTTTTTTTAAGACTACAGAAAATTTATTACTAGCCACATTCTTTTTCACATAGTTTGCTATGGAAATCGAAAATGTCAAAATTTTCTCTAAACAAACGTCAACAGTAAATTACTATTTGACAAATAGTGCCAAAATATAGAGAATCAAAGTTATGCAAAATTAAATATTTTTGATAGGTTCTACCATGCAATCATTATTTAAAGCTAACAAGTAAAAAAAAATTAATTTTTGTTTAATGAACGACATCATAATTTTGTTACATTCTACATAAATACAAAATAAATTAATCAAATCTAAGTTTGAGTAGCTTTGACTCTCCATATTTTGGTACTATTTGTCAATTAATAAGTTACTGTCGACATTTATTGAGCAACAAATTTGACATTTTTGATTTGCATAGCAAACTATACGAAAACGAATGTGGCTAATAATAGATTTTCGGCAGTCTCAACAAAAAGTCACCATAACTTGAAAATTATTAAATTTGGGTATAGGGTATGTTAATACAGATCGATGCAGAATTAAATTCTCTTCTATTTAGTAAAATAAAAATTGGGGTATTTTATTTGGAAAAATTGACTTATGGGTATTTGAATTATTACAAAAGTAACCTTAAAATTTTATGGTTTGTTAATTTTTTTTTCAAAATTTGAAAACACCGGAAGAAAGATGTTAACTTTCTCTTTCAAACACCTAAAAACGAATTCAACATTTAAAAAAATAGCAGAGTTACCGATTTAAAGTGGAAGGTGCAATCCAAAAATTTTTGAAAAACTCCAAATATTTCAAAAACGGCTAAATTTAGGTATAGAAAAAGCTGATGAAAACTCCCTTAAAATAACCCGATTAATCCATAAACGCATTAAAACATATATCTTTCCATTTAAAATAAGACAGTTGAGACCGACTTCCGGTATAACCGGAAGTGCCGCCCTTTTGAAAATATTTTCATTTAAGAGGACTTAATGCATTATGACTATGTACCAATTTTCAAACAAATATAATAATTTTAATATGGGGTTTAGACGGAACACCTGTATACTATTATACCATCTAAAAACTAATGAGGAACTAATGGAAAAAATATACATAAATCGTCATTAAAAAATGAAAAGTTAAATACGATTCAGCACTTTTACAATACTTTAATAGTTGTGCAAAAATTTCGAGAGATAATTGAGAACAATTTTTATTTCTGTACTCTTCTATTTAATACCAGGTCAATTTTCAACTCCAAGACCGTAAACACCTTGTGTTTGCGAATATCTATGTAATAATTTGTGTTCTTTGAAAAATTTCGTTGCTTTAAAATAGTTTAGGTATTTTAAGTAACGTTCAGTAAGCCGACAAACCTCCATCTCCCATTCTCTTTCTAAGCGAGATTTAACAGGGTTTTAAGCAAATTCTCGGTATTATTTTTGGAAAGAAGCTTTTCACATTTTTTGTGTTTGTCTTATCCTGTCGCATCCGGATCCGTCTCACGTCTCTAAATTGATTAAGTCCGAGTAAATATCGTCTCTTTGTGTTTGTGTAAACTCCTTCATTGTTGGCGAGATAAATCTGGCCGAAATTAATTTAGAATTAAATATCGAAATGTTTTTCTGCGAAGTGTGTGCGCCCGGGGATTTAATTTCGGCCATGTTTATCTCGTAAAAACCAATAACTGGCCCCAGTGTCAGGAGTCGCAGGTCGCAGCCCGCCTGCCTCGGGGGCTATGAACCAACACCATTCACGCCAATTCTATTTTTCTCTTTCATTGCAATAAAAAGCGAGCTTAGTTAAGGGAACTTGTCCCGATCCGTGCTTGGGAATTTTACAAATTATTATTTCATGGGATTTTTGGTTAACTCTTCACAATAATCTTTCCTCATTAGAAAGCCAAGTAACTAAAGAAAGATTTTGCCAATAATCCAGGAAGTGTTGAAATTAATGATTTTGACAGGAAACTTCATTTGGATATTTACACAAGATTTTCTCTTTATTTAACTATAATCGATGGAGTGGTTTCAACCCCAACTTTCTGCAAAAACATTTTACTAAATTTGGGTTTAATTAATTAGATTCTTGGCTCGAGACTCCACGAAACTGCACCTTAATCTGAATGAAATATTTTAATTTAAACTTTACAAACAGGTAGACTAAATTTGCTAGTCTCCTACAAAGTAAATTAAAGTGAACGTTTTCGTTTTGTGGATATGCTTAGTGAATTTCATTAAATGAAGAGCATTTCAATGTGCAATTACATTGAGCTTTGAGCTTATCGAAATGTTACAATTTTTATTAATGAAACGGAAAAAAAGGAAGTCATTGAGTTACTTGGGGCTTGTTCACAGATTACCAGACGATATAAGCAGACAGCACAGCGGTCAATGTTTAAACATGGGCTGATCATTAGAGAGATTTCTATTGAGGGAGGATTATGGCTTTCTGTTAAACAGCATGACAATGGTAAACAGACTTAAATTATTATCTACATAATAACAGTATGCTCAGTGTTAAGGATGTAATAGGTATTAAACAGGTCTTACTGCTAACTTTAGAACAAGTCAAATGAAAAAATGTATTTTCAAAAATATGAAACATTCTAAAAAATGAAAAGCAGATAAAAATAGTTATTTATTATACAAGACGATAAAATTGAATTTTATCTTTGAGAGCAATTTAGTGTCGAGGCGCCAGCCGAGACGCTAATATGCTTGAAAAGATAATGAAAATTTTATTGCCGTATACAATATAAAATTTTATTCAATCCTCACTAATTTTGTAGTCAATTTGGTGGATATTTATAAATGTCAAAGTAAAATTCAACAATGAAATCTAATGTCAAAGATCGTTGGCAACTAACAACAATTGATGTATTTTTTATCATCTAGACGATAAAATTTTATTTTAACATGAAGAAAAGAGTAGATAAAATTCAATTTTAACATAGAGGTTGAATAAATAAAATTTGTATTTTAAAATGACTATTTACGTAGGTACCTATAAGTTGTAATAAGGTCATTTGAGCATTTTTTTATTGATTATTGAAGGGAAAAGTTGCGTTTATGTAAATACATTACATTTCAAAAAAATTCAAAACCAAATAATCTTTCTACACTCTCGTAGAAAGTTATAGGTGAAAACAGACATTTTAATAATGAAGCTTTTGCCATTCATTTTACTATACCTTTTCTTTTAGAAATCATTAACAAAAGTTGGCAGATAAGACACTCTCTCTTACGTTTTTCAGCACAATACTTGTATACTTTTTTTTGCAGGAATCTTTAGATTATTTTAACTAGCTATTTTTTACCTATTTACAAATTTTACAATCTTATTCTAAAAAATTGTTTTTTACTAACAAGTTTTGAAACGTTACATAATGAATAAATAAAAATGGCAAAAATGTATTAATTGAAAACACTGTACGTTAATTTGTACTCAAAATTTTATTTATCAAAATATTATTTTTCTAGGTGTTTGGATTACGAGTACTTACTTAATCGTAAAACCTATTTGTAAACATAATATAAGTAAACTATATTCGTATTTAATACAATATTTTGTAATTTTTACGTTTTTGTTTTTTTCAACAAAATGACTGATTTTTAAAGTAGGTAGTACAAAAATGTGTGTGTATAAAGTACGAGTATAAAATAGCCTATTCTTTGTATGAAATGTTTTAAAACTATAAAGTTTTACTTTATAAATTTTACATACTGACTGGTAAACTTTAATTGAACTTTAATTGAAAATGATATTCTTTTAAAATCTAGTGATCAAAAAAAATTTTAAATTAATTTTAATTTTTTTACATATTTTCGATTTAGATAGCTTCTGACTGAGAGTTCTTGAAATAAAATATATTTTTATTCTTGTTACCAATAAGCAAAAAGTAAGTTGATAATGGATAATATTTTAGAGTTGCAATTTTCAAAGTTCGCCAATTTCAAATTTAACTTAAAAAAACAAATTTGTGCAAAGTGTTTTATTTTATTATATACCCGGTATATATACAGGCTGCGCCAAAACTCGAGCCCCAGAAAAAATTTTCAAGTAAGGTAAGATACCAGGAACATGAAAAAAATGTTTAAAAAATTTTGACATTTATTTTTTGACATTTGACATTTTTTATATCTATTTAATGATACTGATGATCTTGTATATGGTTTTTTACAATTATTTAGTAAAGGTACAAAAATTTTGCTAATAAAAGCCTCATATAACATTGAACAGAATTCCAATTTAGAATACTTTGTTTCCTCTTTTAATAGCCTATAGCAAAAAAACTTGGAAAATTATTTTTCCAACAGAAATAAATAGAGTCAAAGTGCAAAATTTAAACAACTTCGAAATTTTTATAGATACAATTTTTTTAACATTTTTTCTATGTTCCTGGTAACTTACCTTATATGGCATTTTTCTCTAGGGCGCGAGTTATGGCGCACCCTGTATATCGGGTTAAAAATAAAAGTTTGGTATTTTTGGATTTTTTTTAATTTCTATCAATAAAGAATTGCAAGCGTGGCTTAAGGTAAAGCAGTTTTCATTGCTTACATATTAGAAAGCAATCTGTAGATTATACAGAGTGGTTATAAATGATTTTCATCTAGCCAGCTTTAGATTTTTTTTACATGTAACTTTATTTGTGCCGCTCTACTTTTTTGAAAGTTCTAGTTCTGTCATTAGTGTCACTTATTAATTAATAATAAATTGTTGTTAATTAAACTTTTATTGTTTCAACTAATTTCCAATAATAATTGATAATAATGTATACTTTGGAAAAAAAACACGTTTGTAATTGAAATCTATTTTCAAAGTGGACGCTTAGTAAACGGCGATTTTTTGATTTTGAGTTAAAACAAGTAGTTATTTATAACCACTTTGTAATTTTAATTTTCAGTATTATTTATATTTTTTTTAAATTTTGCAATAAGTCAACGTTACACGCATGTCGGTTAACACTGACCTTTGCCTAAATTCTATTAAAAGTGAATGTTTGCTAGGTGTAGTATCATTGGCACAAAAAATAATTATACACAATTTTTGTTTTTTCTTATAATTCTTATATAATATTTCAAAAGAACTTTACAATTTAAAAACTAAATTATTATATTAATTATAAGGCTTTTTGCTGAATTAAAAGAAAATTAGAAAAATTGGCAGCGTATTTTAAAGATATTTCAATACCTTATACCTTATGAGTTCTTTAGAAGGATATTCGCGTTAAAAGTTTTAGCTGGAACACACTGTTTTTTAATTTATGAGACAATCATGTTATTGTATGTTTGTTTTAAATTAATAACGCAACAATTTTAGAAGAAATATTTAAATAAAAAAAAAAAACAATCTCAATTTATAACTCTTATTTACCGCTCTACTGAAAATCCTATTCATCAGGTCTTTAATTGCGCGTTATTGATTTTTGTATTAACCGTTTGAAATTTATGCAACATTAAGTCAAAAAATTCGAATAATAATGTTTAATTAGAGCTCTTAAAATAATAAACAATTTTGTAAAATGATTAAAATCCGTATAAATGTTTAATGCAACTTATAATAGGATCAATAAAATCTGTTAATTACAATAATTTAAATACAGAATTCATGCATTATTAAAATTTGAAAATTGAAACCAATAAAATTTTATTGTACACATAATAACACCGTGGTAGTTTCTAATAAGTAGTCGATTTATTGGAAAAAATTCCACTAAATTTGGCCACTAAACACGATTGATCAATAAAAAAAGTTTGTAATTAGTCTAGCAATTTACTAAATTAGTAAGCAATACCTCAAGGGTCCAAAATCGATGAATCGGTAATTGTTTTTTAACTAGTTAACATGATGGGAGGTAAGAAATTAAAACAAGTAAAATTGTGCCATGAATGATAATCCAAAAATGCTAATAAATAACAGAAAAACTAATCAAGCGATTGATACAAATATTTTCCATAAAATTAAAGCGGTTATCGTTATTAACAGCACCCTAATAAATAAAATACTCAAACAAAATTAAAAGAATATTACGTCCGTAATGTAATAATAAAACACCTGATTATTTCTCAAAATGTTAATCTCATTTCAATATTCGCAGCATAATCTATTTCATTAACATTTAACACAATAAAAGCATAATCTTAATTTGAACACAATCCAGTCGGCGTGGTTACGGCTGGTGTGCGCATGCGGGAATTGCCTCACTTCCGAGTTAATTTTCTGATTGGAGGAAAATCGAGGGAGGGTTATTTCTGTACCCCCAAATATACCCTTTACAAGTGGTTGAAACACTCAGTCGAGAAGCAAGTTTTACGCTGGTCGTTTCAATACAATACGTGCTTTATACCTCTTCAGTGTTCTGTTGACATGTCGCAAAGTCAAGAAGAAATGCGTCCAAGGGCTGTCTACAGCATCGACCAGATTTTGGGAGTTAACAGCTCATCCACGTCCACGAAGAGCATTGAAGGTATTTTTTATTTTTTTTTTAAATTTGTTTGCGTGTTGAGGGAATAAACAAAAATGATTAAATATATGTCACAGACAATCTGATAGACACAATGTAATTAGGGAAATAATTAGACTACATGGGGAGCGAAATTAGGGTTTTACCCTTTTCATATTGAGCCCCCTAACACGTGCTCTTCCGATTCTAATAACAAATCAATTGGGGAAAAATTGATGAAGCAGAAAGTTAAGCCGATTTATCAATTGATATTTTAAAAAATTTACAGAAATTTGTATTTGACGTTTTGGGTTGATTAAAATTACCCGGAAACTCGGTAATTATCACACTCCAACACGTAATTACTTTGTAATCTCCACCCTTAACCAAGCGGAAGCAATTTTTTAAACTTGTCATTATAACATGTTATTTGGCAGATAGTAATCTAACTTTGAGAAATATACACTTCCGGGTTGCTTTAAGTCAAATTCTGTTAGAAATTGTTACTTTATGCAATAAAAAAATAATGTTTTTACCATAGGCGTCGTTTGAAGGGGGCAAGGTGGGGCATGTGCCCCCTAAGACATTTTTTCGGAATAAGTTTTATTCTGTTAGTGGTAAATTATTATTTTTTCCAATTTTGTTGTGAAAAGCAACCATTGTGATATGTCATATTAGTTGTCAAATGTGTTTAATTTTATCACTAGTTATAAAATACAGAGTGGTTATAAATGATTTTCATCTAGCCACCTTTGGATTTTATTTGTGCCGCTCTAATTTTTTGAAAGCTCTAGTTCTGTCATTAGTGTCACTTATTAATTAATAATAAATCGTTGTTAATTAAACTTTTATTGTTTCAACTAGTTTCCAATAATAATTGATAATAATGTATACTTTGGAAGAAAACAAGTTTATAATTGAAGTCTATTTTCCAAGTGGACGCTTAGTAAACGACGATTTTTTAATTTTGCGTTAAAACAAGTAGGTACCCCTATTTTGGTAAAGTGGCATTTTTTATTTTACATGGAAAATTCACAGCTGGCTAGATGAAAATCATTTATAATCACTCTGTATATCACTAGTGTTAAAATGTGTGACATAAAGAAAACAAATAACACTATTTTCATACCTAGTATGATTTTGGAAAATTATTGAAATCACAGATTTTAAATTCGAATTTGATGCTTTTCATCGCTATTCAAAATGGCTGTTTTTTGCACACGTCTAGTAAAAAATACGCTCATTTTGCAATTTGTTTTTTTCTTAACATTTTTTAACTTTTTTATCCTTAGACTATTTTGGTTGGTTATTTCTTTATTTTTTTTATTTCTATTGATTATTGTTTTTTTGAATGTTCTTTGAAAGAGTTTTTATTTTATTTTAATTTTCAAGTTACATTTTTCTTAGTATTTATTAGTTCATGTTATTTACTGATCTGTGTTATTTTATGCCTAACTTTTATAATTCTTCTATTTTTTATATTTTTTATCTTTTACACTTTTATACTTCAATTTATGGTTTTAGATTCCTGTCTTATGGTTTCATTTATAATTTTCATTAGAAAAAATATGGTTTTATGTTCCTATTTTTGTATAAGATGTTTTTGTGTTTGTAATAAAATATGTATTTTTAAACTGCGATGAGGTTGTCCCTTTCTAAAAAAAATTGTCACGATGTCCATGGTTTTTACTCGAAATGTTGTATTATTAGTTATAATTTTATAAATATTTTTTTACAAGTTTCTTATTGAATTAATTTAAATCTAATTAATTAAATTTATTGTTAATAATTTAGTGTTGTTAATTGGTTAAATAACTAATTACAATTACATACATTTAAGTAAATAACA
>NW_025401063.1:15874526-15882893 GCF_015345945.1 Tribolium madens | reverse complement strand
TTTATTCTACAAAGAATATATAAAATGCCATTTACAAAATTTTGTTAACAATCAATCAAAATATTAGCTATCAATACTTTTTGTCAACTTTTTTTTTAACAAGATGCAACAATTTGAAACATTTTAATTGTCGTTATAAAAATACATCAAATGAAGATTGATTTAAAATTTGGTTTGTGTTTGCATTTAGGTAAAATTTAGTTTGTAATAAGTTAGGAAAGTTAATCTTGACTAAGTAACAGCAAAGTTTGAGTTACTAATACAAAAACAAGTGACCGGATCTGACTTGAGTAAATTTTCCGGGTTGTTAGCTAAGCAAATAGTTTGGGTTCTTACCTGCATTTTGGAAGAATGAAAACATATTCAGACTTGCTATAAATTTTCTGATTAGTTCCCTAATCGTGGCGTAAACTTCAACAATTAATTTTCAATCCGGCTTTTTCACATGATAGCATCAGTATAGATTTTAATGAGGGCTAAACGGAGCAAAATTAAAATAGGGGTGAATCACGATTGGCGAAATAAAGTTGTAATCGAGTGGGATAATAGGGGAAACTTGAGTTACCTGTGCATTTAAATAGCCCTCATCGCAAATAAAGCTGATCCTTTCTAAAATGTTTGACTAAGTCCCGTGTTAAAAAAGCTCGAACAATGATATGTTATACCCGTTTGTAATCTTCTTAGCGGTTCGTAGCTAGTAAATTTCAGAATGCTAAATTAATAACGTTGTAATACATGTCAAAGTTCATAGTGGATTAGTATTCAATTTGCATAAATAAATCTATACGCGGGCTGGACATGTCAAAGCTTTTAAACACACAAGGCACCACTATGAATACCAATTTCAGGCACGGAACTAAAGTTAGTCCTCGAACACACCTCACAAAAGAGAATCATTCGTTGGTTAAACATGTTACAAATTACTAGCTAATCTTATTGCAATACAACGTTTTGACCGCATCATATGTAAATTCAAGAGATGATCAAAGAAAATCTGTGTTGTTTTTGTTCTCTATTTAAAATTATTTGTTTCAGGCGAATCGGATTCTAAAGTTGATTCAGTCAGTGATAGCGAAATGGTTGAAGAAAGCATCGAAGATTTGAATGATACAAGACCGAGAAAAATTCGAAGATCACGAACGACTTTTACCACTTATCAATTGCACCAATTGGAGCGAGCTTTTGAAAAAACTCAATACCCTGATGTTTTTACCCGAGAAGAATTGGCAATGAGGCTTGATTTGAGCGAAGCGAGAGTTCAGGTGAGTTAATTATTGAAATTTCCACTGACGACAAACAAATTTCTAATAACTCATGGAAGTTTTTTATAAAAACAAGTTAATTAAATAATGTCCTAGTTAATTTACTCCGTATCAATTATAATATTGTCAGGCAATCTATAAACATTATTTATTCATTAAGCAATCAACTAATTTTATCTATTAATTAGGGAAACATTTCATTTTCGCTCAGAATATTATACAATGGAAACAAAAATCTCAACAACTTAATAACGAAATTAAAAAATTACTGCGCTATTACACCGTCAGTCTTGAGTTTTAATGGTCCAATTATCAAATTACGTTTTATTGTTTCGGAGTTTCGCGTCAAATAAGCATGGAAAAAAGCAATTCGAGCATGTAGAAAGAAATTGATGTGGCGAAGCTTAAAGCATGGCTAAAAGGGCAATTAGAAGAGGCACAGCTTTCCATCATTTTATCTATGAAGCGAGGAGGCACTTTAAATGAGACATCAGAGAGAATTCTGGGGTCCGGAACCGGTTCCGATTACCTCTATTGTGGCGAACAATGCCCAATTGCGACGCTACTTACGCTGTTACAAGCTAGATTAATTATCCAAATTGTTACCAATTAAGATGCAATTCATGATGGCCATTATCCTGGCATTAACGATTTTATCCAGAACCATCTAACGCAGATTTGCAACGAAACTCGACGAATTTTAACAGATTCGGACAATTTAAACTTATTGCTCATTCACTATTCCAAAAATTATTTTTTGTGCTTGATTTTTGATTTTCTATTTTTTACTCTCATAAAGGATATTATGGAATTGCAAAATCTGTTAAATAACAAAATTATTTAATTCATGAAGCTTAAAATATGAACTTTTGTTTGTGAAGTTACTCTTAATAAAGTTGCGAAATCTGTTAAATAAAAAAAATTGATTTAATTCATAAAACTCAAAATAACGCAGATTTGCAACGAAACTCAACCAATTTTAACAGATTCGGACAATTTAAACTTATTGCTCATCCATTATTCCAAAAATCATTTTTTTATATTTTTTGTGCTTGACAGAAACAGTAGTGGAAAAACATTAACACTAAAAAAATGATGATTTTAGGCAAAAATTTTTACTCTTAATTTTTTTAGTTTTCTATTTTTTACTCTCATAAAAATATTACGGAATTGCAAAATCTGTTAAATGAAAAAATGATTTAATTCATAAAGCTTAAAATATGAACTTTTGTTTGTGAAGTTACTCTTAATTAAAATGCAAAATCTGTTGAATAAAAAAAATTGATTTAATTCATAAAACTCAAAGTAACCTAGATTTGCAACGAAACTCATCCAATTTTAAAAGATTCGGACAATTTAAACTTATTGCTTATCCGTTATTCCAAAAATCATTTTTTTATATTTTTTGTGCTTAACAGAGTGTGGTGGAAGAGTGGCGGAAAAACATTCAAACACTAAAAAAGTTATGATTTCAGGCAAGGAATTCAGTTAATTTTTACTCTTAATTAATTATTGATTTTTTTATTTTCTATTTTTTACTCTCATAAAGGATATTACGGAATTGCAAAATCTGTTAAATAAAAATGATTTAATTCATGAAGCTTAAAATATGAACTTTTTTTTGTGAAAATCTGTTAAATAAAAAAAAAGATTTAATTCATGAAACTCAAAATATGAATTTTTGTTTTGTATTTTTTGATGCAGTGTAAAATATGGAAGTTACTCTTAATAAAAATAATTTGAGGATAAGCCTAAGATAATTATGGCAGTAATTATTATTGGTGTAATTTCTTTGTTATTGGTTTAATTAAATATTGAATACATAATACCGTGAGATCAAAAATAATCTTGGTCAAGGGTGGTCATGGATTTTAAAATAATTATCGTAGATTATGTCGATGCTGTCAGTAAATCAATCATTAACAGAATTATTTCAAAAAGATGATATAAGCAAAGCCAGACGTTATAAATGGTTATAAATGATTTTCATCAAACCAGCTTTGGAATTTTTTTGCATGTAACTTTATTTGTGCCGCTCTACTTTTTTTGAAAGCTCTAGTTCTGTCATTAGTGTCACTTATTAATTAATAATAAATTGTTGTTAATTAAACTTATATTGTTTCAACAAATTTCCAATAATAATTGATAATAATGTATACTTTGGAAGAAAACGAGTCTATTTTCGAAGTGGACGCTTAGTAAATGGCGATTTTTTAATTTTGAGTTAAAACAAGTAGGTAGCCCTATTTTCGTAAAGCGGCATTTTTTATTTTACATGGAAAATTTTTTATTTACACTTTGTATAATATAATACGGCTTATCTCTTCACTCTTGTTTAATTACAAGTTAATTGTAAGTAATAATATGGTTTATATTTTTTTTATTAAAAAATAGCGTCTTTTTTTCGTTTTAAGTTTTTTAAGTTCAAATTAAAAAGAATACATTTTTTCAAGAGTTTCAAATGTTTTTGTGTACCGATCTTCTATTTTTACAAAATTTAAACTAAAATTAACAATATTTTACACTTTTTATTTTTATAGTATGTGCAAAAAAAACTTGAAACTAAATTCAATTATTTTTAAACTTTCTTGTTTGCCATAGCGGGTAGTAATAAATTAGTAATATTAAATTTGCAATAAATATCAAAAACATCATGAAGGCAATTTTTTTTTCTACATATTTTGGAATATACTGATGACAGATAAGTTTTTTTGTTCTTTTATTTCACATCTTTGTGACACGTAAGTATAATTCCGAAATTGTGATAGCGTGCATGTTTTCAAGTTCAAATTAAAAAGTATACATTTATAATTTTATTTTTCAAGAGTTTTAAATGTTTTTGTGTACCGATCTTCTATTTTTACAAAATTTAAACTAAAATTACCAAGAACTTGTGATGCTTTTTTCTGAAATATATAATCAATAATATTTTACACTTTTATTTTTATAGTAGGTGCAAAAAAAATTGAAATTAAAAATCAATTATTTTTAAACTTTTTTGTTGGCTATAGCGGGTAGTAATAAATTAGTAATACATAAGTAATAAATATCAAGAACATCATGAAAAACTTCTAAGGCAAATTTTTTTTCTACATAAATATTTTAAAAATACTGATGACAGATAAGTTTTTTTGTTCTTTTATTTCACATCTTTGTAACATGTAAGTATAATTTCCGAAATTTTGATAGCGTGCATGTTTTCAAATAAATTGTAAAATCATTCATTATTAGAAAATTTACTTTTAGCTACAGAATGTTATGTTTGGTTGTAAAAACACGTTTATTATTATTTAAAAATCTTTTCGTAGAAATAGTATTCTATAAACGAGAAGGGTAATATGTCATTATTCTGATATGACTGAAAGGCACAGCCTCAAGGCGTAATGAATTTCTGCAGAGGTTTGTATGCTATTTAATTTTCAATTACATTTTGTTTAAATAATAAAATAGTTGTTTTTTTTGTTGATGCATTATTTACCTAGTTGGTATCTATGCAAACAAAATACGTTTTTAACGACCAAGAGATGCAATGTCATTCTTCTACTCTCAAAAAGTTAGGAATAGGGTGCGCCAGAACTCGCGCCCCAGAGAAAAATTTTAAGTATGATAAGCTACCAAAAAAATGAAAAAATTGTATCTGTCAAAAAATTTTGACATTTATTTTTTTGAGATTTAACATTTTTTATTCTACTTAATAAAACTGATGATCTTGTGTATGTTAATTTATAATTATTTAGCAAAAGTACAAAAATTTTGCTAATAAAAGCCACAAATAACATTAAACAGAGTTACAATTTAGAATACAACTTCCTTGTATCCTCTTCTGATAGCCTGTAGCAAAAAACTTGGAAAATTATTTTTTCAACAAAAATAAAGTCAAAGTGCAAAATTTGAACTCACATAACTTTGAAATTTGTATAGATAGATTTTTTTAACATTTTTTCCATGTTCAGAGTGTCTTACTTTACATTTTTCTCTAGGGCGCGAGTTCTGGCGCACCCTGTATGTACGTTATTTTTGTATTAAAACACAAATTGTTGATGTGATTTAAGTAAAAAAATGTCTGAAACTTAATTCTGTAATAAAATAATAAAAAAAATTAAATAAAATAAAATGAAATTATGTACTTATACCTTTATAGAAAGAAATAAAATACTTTTTGAAAGGCTGTAACTCATCGGAAAATGGTCATATCTAGATTTAAAAGAAAACATTTTAAAGCTTTAAATTTCTAGTTTTGAGATTTTTTGGCAAATATCTTTTTTTTGTGCTACGGTTATCACGCAATTTTAAGCAATAGCGCCAGAAAAAAAAATTTTGTTGTAGATTTTTTTTTTAGTTAAGTCAATGCATAGGCCAAATAGCATGTTTGTTTACCTTTAATGTGCAAAATTTAAACTCTCATAACTTTGAAATTTTTATAAAGATTTTTTTTAACATTTTTTCCATGTTTTTGCTATCTTACTTTTTCTCTACATTACTACTATGTGAAAAAAGGGATTTTACGTTTTTCTTTTCGTTTTCATCTTTGTTATGTAAGTTTAAATCATTTTCTGATTTTTTGTTATATTATTTAGATAAAATATTTGTTTTGTAAAAGTGAATTAAGTAGGATAAATTATTATGAAATCAGTTATTGTTGAGCTCGATTTAAGTTATGATTAGATTTATTTGTTCTTCAGGTTGTGATTAAGATGGATATCAATTTCTCTGGATTATGTGGTACAAAAACGAGTACAAAAATGAGTTAAATGATAAATTGTTAAACAATATTGGGTATTGGGTAAAATTTAGTTTTTACTTTAAAAATATGAGTTATGAAAATAAAATTGGTCACAATTGCTGAAACCAGGTATTCCTTTCCAGGTGTGGTTTCAAAACCGTCGCGCCAAATGGAGAAAGCGTGAAAAAGCCTTAGGCCGAGAAGCCGTCCCGTTTATGCACCCTGGCGAACAACCCGGTTTGCCCGAGTTTTCGCTTCACGGGCACATGACAATGCCCCCCATGGGCCCCACCGACTCTTTTTGGCCCAGTTTGCCCTTCCCGCCCATGTTCAGTCCCGCCATGGGTCTGCCTTGGCCGCCAAAGACGCCCATGAACGTACCCACGTTCCACGCTTTCCTGTCGCAATACGTGCTCGCCGGGGGAGTCCCCCAACTGAATCTCTTGAATAGTGGGATTCCGGACGAGAGGTCTCGGAGTTCTAGTCCGGAAACTCCTAGTCCGTCGCAGTTATCGCCCTCGGCACTCGAAGCTTTGAGGTTACGGACTCAAGAAATTTTAGTGCCGAGTTCTTCACCGCAAAAACTACATGCAAAGTCATAGACGAGGGGTTGTAAATATGTAGTGGATGATGTGTAGTGATAATTGTTAGGAACTTAGGACATTATTGGCGCTTAAAATGTGGGGGAAATAGACTGAATATTTGTATGACCAAGTTGTACCAAGTTTTTGATTTAGCTATTATTTCAAAGAATATAATTATTTCGTTTTTTATTATTATTATTATTATAGGGAGAGTTATTTTTGTATGAAATTTATTTACTATAATAGTTGCAGGTTTAGTTAGTTTGTGATAGATTCTTAGCGCCAATTTTGTACATAATTTTGTATATAAACTGCTTATTTATTTATTGTAGATAAAACTCAGAGAAAATTCAAGAATTCTGTTTAAAACATTAAAATAGCGTTACAGATAATTATTTTGTGGGGAAAAATTAACAATAAGTTGTAATAGTTATGATCGATATTAAATGAAACAATAATTAAAATGGCAGGTGTTTTACTTGTCTTGGTTATCAAAAGTTTATTATCAATAAGTAATAATCTACTTAATTATGGTGTGTTTATTGATTCATCTACCTTGTAAAATAACCATTATTACATTGATGTTTACATAGAAATGATTGATAATATTATAAAATTGTAATAATAACATTTTAACAAATATATGAAAATGTTAATATTATTTATGAGTACATTTATTTACTTTATTCAAATAAAAGTTTTCTCTGATCAGTTAACACAAATACCTAGAACACCTTCCTTAGTATACAGGGTGTGTCAAAACTCGCGCCCCAGAGAAAAATTTCAAGTAAGAAAAATTGTTTAAAAAATCCTATCCGTTAAAAATTTTTGACATTTGACATTTTTTGTCTATTTAATGATATGAAAATTTAGCCAATAATGGCTACAAATAACATTGAACAGAGTTACAATTTAGGATACAGCTTCCTTGTTTCCTCTTTTAATAGCCTATAGCAAAAAATCTTGGAAAATTATTTTTTTAGGAAAAATAAATAAAGTCAAAGTGCAAAATTTAAACTCTCATAACTTCGAAATTTGTATAGATAGAATGTTTTTAACATTTTTTTTTCATGTTCCTGGTATCGTACAATCAGCGTAGAAAAGATTGTCCTCCTAATAAAGCGCGCGGATCCATAAACCACAACAATAAATCTTTTCCATTGTAAACGTCATTTCTTATTCAACAGTATATTTAGTTTGAAGTGAAACTCAGTTACCGATTTTATTTTCAATTGAGTAAAGAACAAAGTATTTAAAAACCTTCAGAGCTTTACTGCAACTTAAAATTAAAATAAAAAATTATTTTAATTGCTGTTTAATTAGTTATTTATTTACTAAGTTAACAAATAAATGCCAATTTAAATGGCAAAATTAAATAAACAATATTGTTATTAGAAATACCTAATAAAAACTATTACTAGGAATCCAAATCTAACCTGAGACTATTTAATATCACTCTTTAAAATATTGACACTTACATATATATTTTTTTTGATAAAGTTGTAAATAACAAATTAAATAATTTTATTATTAATTTTTATTCAATTCAACAGGTAGACGTGCTGACTTTTTGAACTCGTGGGAACCTTTACCAAAAAAAATATTTAAATTGAACTATTGAGATGTTTACAACCAAGATATTGCAATCGTAACAATTTGTTTTTGCTAAAAATTGTTCAGTTCAGTTATTTTATTAAAACTTCTAAATTAATCATCAATTTTTATTTTTGTTTATTTTTGAGTATTAAAAAAAATCATAGCCATTGGAAAACTGTCTACTCTATTAATAAACAAACTA
>NW_025401063.1:15865619-15874116 GCF_015345945.1 Tribolium madens | reverse complement strand
TAAAGTTGTGAATTTTTTAAAATAATTTGTTTTTTTTTTCTCAATTGAAAGTAAAATCGGTAACTGAGCTTTACTTTAAACTAAATATACTGTTAAATAAAAAATAACGTTTACAATGGAAAAGATTTATTGTTGTGGTTTATGGGTTAAGCCTCTAAGGGTCCGGGCGGTTTATTAGGACAATTTTTTCTACGCGAATTGTACCTTATCTGGCGCGAGTTCTGGCGCAACTTGTATAAGTAATTTAATAAAATACATCTACACAGGTGTCCGCAAATAACGTTAAAAGATTTCGGGGGGGTGATTAATTAAGAAATTAAAATAAGAAGAATTTTAACGTAGGAAACCTTCAAAATTTTTTTCAATTTTTAATGTTTTTCGGACCCTGTATAATTAAGTATAGCATAATAAAATACAACAAAATTAATGAAATTTTTTATTAAAATTAATTACAGTTTTTCAGATCTTTAAAAATTTCCACTAACATCTAATAATTTAGGTATCGTGAATCTAAAAACTAAAAATTTAATAAACCTGCATAAATTGTTACGTTAATAAAATCACAAAAGCATTGAAATAATGCTCTTTCGAGTATGTTGTTAATGCATATTTTTTTATTTTTTGTTTGCTACTTTACGTCGGTACCATTTATAATTCGTTATTAATTACGTTTTTTTGTGTGATAGCAAGCTGCGTTTTATTATCATTTGCTTTGTTTTTATCAGGTAATTTATCATTTTTCATATTTACATTGAGCTTATCGAATCGATTCAAACTATTATAAACGGGCTCTCGAACTCATATTAAAAATATAAGTGGCTTATAATAAATCCAGTAGGCAAATAAAGGCTCAATTTAAATTTGATCCTTATTAAATTGGTCTTTTGTTTTTTGAATTAGGCTCTTGAGATCTCGTGCATGCTTTCCGTTTTGATCCGGTGTTGGCTCTTTCCGTCTCCCTGTGTAAAAATGAAAAAAGTGGTTTTTCATTGTATTCATTAAAACGTGCATGTTAGAAATGACTGATTTGATCTTTTAATGTTCCATTAACACAATGCTGCCTTAATAACTGCGTAATAGCCCGATATTAAGCGATACTGCGACATTGTGTTTTCACCGTAACTAATAAGGTTATGCAGGTGTTTTATGGCAGTTTTTCATCGAGCTCGGTTTTATATGAGACCGTTTACGGCACCCAAATGGCTTAATACTGACGTTATAGCGAAACTAATCACTGCGCTATAGAGGAAACGTGCTCCCTTTCAAATTGTTAACGCCATCAAATGCCTCTACTGCACTGGAAACCATAAAGGAAACTTTATTCTAATTGACCCACCTGTGGAACTGGAAATTTTTTAATTGCTTGTTTTGAGAGATTTTTCGAAAATGCAGGAAGGGATGTGTGAGAGGGTTCTCACGGGGCCACTAATGGGCGCTCTTGCGGACCGATAAGCATTGACACCCGCCGAGAATTGGGAATCAGAACTCGGCTAAATCATTATTATAAAGATCACACTTCAATTAGTTTAGAGGAAAAGGGAGAATTCGAACATATTTTATGCTTGGCTTAAACTCGATATTGATAGCGATGGGAACAATCATGGAAGGATTATTTGCATCTCGCCGATTTTTAACCCTTGTTCATTCAAAGTTTTCTCATTAAGCGCAAGTAGTAAATTAAATATTTTGATTTTTTGTGGCCTGTGTCCAGTCTATTTGTACTAACAATTATTCATATCTTGTTACACTCCAGGTGGCATGCGGTAAACATCTCATAAAGAAGGTATAAAATATACAATAACACATTCAGAGAGTATTATATGTTATTAACCAGGTAATTTGAGAATAGGTGTAAGTTATACACTATACAATTCTACCAAGGTAAAGATTGCCGACCATTCACACAATTGTATACAGTAGCAACAAGACTTTCAATAGATTCTTCTAGTGATACATCTGAGGAGGCTAAATTATTTGGTAACATGAAAACATAGGTTTGTAGTTTTTGGAATTTTGCTGTTTTTGTAATTATGGAACTACCGACAGAATTATTGTCTCAGAGAGCTTGACAATAAATATTTAACAAAACACAAACTAAAAACGATTATTAACCTTTAAGAAATTAACTAAATGGTTTTAAATCAAAATAATTCCAAATATTCCAACATTACACGTTTTGAATTCGAATTTGATTGAAATGACAAAACATGACAGAAGCGGTCTTGAGATACACTGGCGGACGCGAAATTTTGGACAAATTGTCATTCGACTGACATAAAAATGTAAAACGAACCTTAGACAACTAACTTCACTTTTGGTTTTTGTAATTTTTATCCTGATAGCTAGAGAAAAAAATGATAACAAATCAAAATAATTTATTGAACTTATATAAAAACACGTATTGCTGGCATTATTATTTCGGAAAATCGAAGTTAAAAATAAATTTCAACTAAAACTTTCAAATTTTAGTTTCAAACGTCAATCATAATGACAATAAAGCGTGGCTTACATTGACATTTTTTGAACTGACATAAATTTGATATCCAAAATTCTGTGTTTGCCACTATAGGACTGTTTTAAAGATTTTAATAATAATAATAATAATAATAATAAAGCGTACAGGTAAATACAACTCGGAGTCTAGCAACTGCTATTCATACTTAACCCCCTAAACAAAACAAAAAAAATGATAAAGAAAGAAAAATGAAAAATTGCATTAGAGTTTAACTAAAATTAAGAAAAACTACGTAAGTAGAGATAACAGGAATTAAAACAATAAGTTTTATGTTTTTTAAGTTCAAAAAATGTGTTTTTATCTTCTTGCGAAAATTGTTCACTGAAAGTTTTTCTTCAAACAAATGAGAAGAATTTTGTTTTTTGAGATACATGGGCAAATTTTCTTAATTAGTAAATAAAACGAGAGTACGAATTTTGTATTTTTTGTAATTTATATTTAGATAATCTAAACATGAATAATAAATGATTAGACCAATGATGGAAAGCACTAATGACTCGCATAGTTTTTTTCGAAGTCTAAAGTTCAAAATGTGATAATTGGAATATAATAACATTTTTAATGCAATATAAGACCTCTTTACAATCAAGTTGAGATGTTCGTAAATCCGAATCCATTATAATTCCAAGATTTTTTACACTGTTTTAGATACCTATTTCCTATAATGTATATTTAAAAAAGTTTAATCTATTCACTGGAAACGCTATACAACGTGTTTCAAAATGATTTTTATCTATAGTCGTCTATGGAATTTCTTTATATGTATAAATTTTTGTGTCCGCTCCACTCTTTTTGAACCAGATAATTGACAATTGTCAATCGAAATAAATTAACATTTGAGCTTAATTAGATTTAATATTTTTCACTTTTAGATACTTCTAACATAATACAGGGTGTTCGTTTTTCGAGCTCCACCATGGGGATCTCAGTTATTATAAGAGATAGGTCGGTTAAATTTAGGCAATGTTGCGTATATTTATGCTGAACAATAATCTAAAAGAAAATTAAATGTATCATTTTTAGTTTTTGAATTATTGAAATAAAACGAAAATTTGTCATTTTTGTTTTTATTTTTTCAAGCAAAAACTAAAGGACGTTTTTAAGTAAGACGTTTTTAAGGCACTTTTTTACAAGGAATCTAAATCTGTCATTGTATTTTCCAAGGCGTTCTTGATGTCAGAGTTACAACACTCAACTTTGGAATTTCTTATCGTCGTCGTATTCGATTCCTGTATTTTGGAAAAAAATTTTTGTTTCTGATTACAACGATGTATCACACAATATGATCAAATTTTATATGCTGAACAAAATTAAGAAAAACCGTTTTTGCGAAGAGTGCTTTGAAAAAAAAACGCCAAAAACGCTATTCAGAATTTGAGGAAACGAGTAGAATTGTGTTTACCTATGAAAGGTGGTGCATTCAAGAACCTTTTTTTTTAAAGTTTTTAAGTAGGTAAGCTTGACGGAAATGTGACTTCCAGATCCAAAGTCAACTGAACCGTCAAAATCTAGTTTGTTAATTAAAATTGTTGGTGTTTTTTCCAAAGCACTCTTCGCAAAAACTTTTTTTAAATTTTGATCAGCATGTAAAATTTGCTCATATTGTGTAATTGTAATCAGTAACAAAAAAACTTTTCAAAAATACAGAAATCGGATATGGCGTCTATAAGAAAATCCAAAGTTGAGTGTTGTAACTAACTCTGTCATCAAGAACGTCTTGGAAAATATGACAGATTTAGAAAAAATTGCCTTAAGAACGTCGTAGTTAAAAACGTCTAGGTCTTTTAGTTTTCGCTTGAAAAAATAAAACCGAAAATTACAAATTTCCGTTTTTTTCTCCAAAAATTCAAAAACTAAAAATGACACATTACATTTTCTTTCAAATTATTGTTTATCATAAAAATGCGCAACTTTGCCTTAATATAACCGATCTTGTATCTCTTATAATAACTGAGATGCCCATAGTGGAGCTCGAAAAACGAACACCTGTATACCTACTATTATTTAAAAAAATGTACCTACTAAAAAATAAAAAATATTTTTTGCGCGAGTGAGCTCTATTTGATTGTTTACCACGTCTGTTTCCAAGGCAGTAAGTGGTATTTACTCGTTGCTATCCCAAACTCGTTGGTAAATATTTTGTTTATTGTTGTTAAGTTGGTAAGTATTCAAATGTTACAGAACGGCAAAATAGAACATTTTTTTAGATATTTTATTAAAAAAACTAACAAAAAGCAATCGCGAAAAAAATGTCATAAATATCACGAACGTTAAGAACTTACCGATCTCAGGTAAAATCTCCTTACCGTTCTTGATGCTTAATATACTATTTTTTCTATTAAAGAATAATTATTTTTGCTTACAGCTTAAGTTTTTAAAGTTTGTAAAAGCTTTGGGAGCTATTATAACACAAGTATTGCACAATTACTTGGCTTAATTGATCGCCCCCAAGATTTTTATAAATTTTAAGAACTTAAGTTGTTAGGAAAAATTGTTCTTCTCAAAATGAGGATCATGTCGGTCTTTTCCTCATATGTTAGTAAATCTCACCAAATTACTAAGATTTGACTTTTTATAAATCTATAAGTTGAAGTGTTGCCTGGTCACCATGTTTAATTAATTAAAACAAAATAATTTTAATTCACGTTATCTTCGAAATATGTATAACGTTGGTTGCTTCAAAAAAAAATTCCATGATTATTATTATTCATGGGACATTCTGTATAATGTTTGTTTTGCCTCCTTCTTAATATTTTTTTTGGGTAGGCTACTAAAAACTGCTAAGAGTGCGAAAAACGTTATATTATTTATTAGGTACTGTATTTTTATCTACGAGTGAAAAGTTAAAGGTTACGAGTGGACTTTTTTCACGAGTAGATAAGCAATCTTTATCGTTGTGTATAATGTTTCGTTTTATTTTGTACTCCACCTATCAGAATTCTTTGAATCTAAACAGTAGATAAAAATTACTTTATTTCACTTGACGTTAAAAGACTACTTTATCTACTGAAATTAGTTGATAAAAGCACTTGAGTACAAAATAATGATTTACTGGCTAATGATTTGTGTAATTTTTATGCAGTGGATGCAATTTTGTTGTTAAAATGCAGTCGCACTTTCCGCAAATTTTAACGATGATACTCAATAAAGGTTCACATGAAAAGATCGACTCACAATTGAATGAAAATGAACTGTAAGCCGGTAAAATTGGAACGCTCCCCCGATATATACCATTTAGTAAAAGGTTTTGAACAGCTATTATAAGCAGTGCTCTTATTGTAGGCACTACATATGGATGTTTGTATCATTAGAACCGCTGCGACCTACCGCTCGATTTGATGTCATTCTTATTGGATTGCAATTTGTGCGCTTTGCTAAAAGCTAACACGTGTAAACAGGACCCGATCCAAGGCCATTCAGGCCGATCGTGGTCGGCATTTAGTTTGTTTTCTAATGTTCTAAGCACGTTTTATAATCTCACCTGGCTTAGTCCGCAATTTCGGTCCATTAGCTTTGGAGAAGGCACACGCTTGAACGCCCATGTCGGCTCCATTTCGTCAAAGTGGATCCACATACCTGTGATAGATTCCCAAATCTAGGATTCTGGACCCAGATCCCAGATATCACCCGAGAATGGGACACTAATGAAATAAGCGTGTTCACGTTTCCCAGAAACTAAGACACATTCCATTCCAAAGCCGAGTCTTGTTCGCATTTCCGCTAATTATCCGGAAAAAAACGGAAGAGCTCTCAGTTACAGGGCCGTAACCAGAGGGGGTTTCTTGTTGGTCCATGAAAATAAAATGAAAGAATACGGATTAAAAAGCAAAAATCTCTAAGCACACGTTTTTATTTTAAATTGAAATAAGAGATTCTAATTAAACGAAAAAATACAAATTAACTCACAAAAGTAACAAAAAATAATTTTAATACTTTTTATTGTTACAAATTTAAACAGGAGATGAATATTCATTTTTAAAACAAAAATTTTCTATGAACATATATCGAAAAATGCTACGCAAGGGGTGCGTCTTTTAATAGGTTTTTTTCAATATTTCCGAAATCATTTTACAAAAAAATTTCAAAATTTGCTACAGATGATACACCTAAACAAGTACAAAAATAAAATGTTAAAATTTTTAATTAGGGGCTTCCTAAACTAGATGGGATTAGGGTAAAAATTTATTCTAACTATTTTGCCTGTGGTTTCTTGCCACTTTCAACAACAAAATTTCATAGTTTTTCATAAAAAAAGGTCTTTTGTGTTTTTCCGATACAATTTACGGATTTTTAGTAAAAATCGGTTTAAAAATTTATGTTACAGACCATAAACAGCATAGAAATTAAAAAAAAAATTGTTTTACCGTTTAGGACGCCCCTGATTAAAAATTTTGTTATTTGGCATTTGTTTAGATGTACAGGGTGCTGCATTTTGGATGTCCGAATAAGGAATTTCCGAAACTAAGAGGTTTAGCCAAAAACGAGTGATACATTCTGAGGCTCATTTTTTGAGAAAATAATATTGGTTAAAACCGCATCCCGCTATCGTCTTTTGTTTTCGTCTTATAGACAAAAATGACATTTTAGCGAAATCTAAAAAAAATCATATCTTCGTTATTATAGAAGACACAGATTTGAAATAAAGACATTATATTTTTTTACGTAGAATTTAATAATGTAGTTAACATTTTTTTTAGTTGTTTGTTTAGCCGTAATAAAATAAACTTGTATTTTTTTAAATGGGAATCATAGATGGCTATGTCATTTTTAAAAAGCTTGTTATATTCAACCAGTGTCACTAATGAAAGAGTTTTCTAAAGTAATAAAAAAGATGCAAAATAAATTGTAAATCAAGTTATTGGAACATTTCTTTGTTTTTAAACAAGCTAACATTACCATTGCAACTTCTAGTGATACATAGAGTGTTGTAAAAAAGCCGCTTTATTTCTTCAATAAAATATATTTTATATGACACAACAATGACGATATGGCTATTCAAATACCCAAATTCCGTCTATGTGGAACGTTATCCTACCTCCATTAGATTATCAAAAAAATGATTTTTCTAATTGTGTTGACTGTTGACACATTCGTTTTTCCTATTTTTGGATTTTTTAAAAATATGTAATAATTTTGTTCTGAGGCGCTCGCATACAGGGTGATTCTTAAATAGACCGACAAAATTTTATCCTTGGTCGTATCAAATGAGAACATGCTGGAAAAAATATTTAAAAAATTCTTTGTTTAACCGTTCTCCAAATAACATTTATTTAAGTGATTTTCGAAGTAAAGCGTACGCCACTGATGTGTTCGTAAATAGTACTAGCACAGGTAGTGGAAACCATGGTATTAATTTGATAAAAATGTACTTGATTATTGCAACAATTCATAAACGCCGTAAGTGGCACGGATTAAGGGGGTTTTGCCCCTAAAAGATATAAACCTAAAAATTGTACAGTTTGCCTCCATTTATCGTTGTGAAGCTGTGATAAAATTTTGTCGGTCTATTTAAGAATCACCCTGTATTTGTTAAATTCTTTAAAATTTTTATAATTTTATCTATTTTTTTTCATCTATTTTACAGTTCACAAAACTCTTATTGATTATTATTTACACATCTGGAGTGAAATAGTTTTTCCATGGCCAACTATTATCACACAAAATATGTATTTCACTTTTTAAGTATAGTTATAAAAAAATATTTTGTTACAAATATAAATTTTTTAGATCAGAAGAAAATAAGCTTTTCAAAATTGCCATAGCCGCCTATGATTTCTATATAAAAAAATTAAAGTTTATCTTATTACGGCTAAACTAATAACTGAAAAAAATTGTTAACTACATTATTAAATTCCTCGTAAAAAAGTACCTATATAATGTCTTTATTTCAAATCTGTGTCTTCTATAATAACGAAGATATGAATTTTTTTAGATTTCGCTAAAATGTCAATTTTTGTCTATAAGTCGAAAACAAAAGACGAT
>NW_025401063.1:15847850-15865340 GCF_015345945.1 Tribolium madens | reverse complement strand
TATATAACAAAGTGCTCAGCATTTATGAGGGGGGGGGTTGAACACCCTAATCCCCCCTCTTGGGTACGGCCCTGCTCAGTTATACTTACAAACTTTAATCGCTTATTAGAAATCATGCGAGGGGGCGATGGCTGCATCTCCACGGGGGTTCCCAGGTGTCGGGAACGCGCTGTTTACACTTTAGAAAATCACAAGTGAGACCAAGAGTAAAAAGTGGTGGTAACATGATATTATAAATACTAGTTTCGAATTGCGTTAGCTCGTTATAGTGTTGCTATTTTCAATGGAAAACTTTGTTTTGTTACATAAATGATTGTATTGATGAGATTGATAAATATTATGTTTATTGATGCAGATTGTTTTGTGATAAATAAATGCATTATTAGTTTGCTAATTATCTGAACTGGGCTGTTTGCTGAACGCGGTTTCAGACGGTTGATTGTATGTATTATAAGCTGGCTTTGTAACGTACAGTCCCTAGCTTTTATGCTTATAATCTGATATAATTGCCAGCCATATTGGTCAAGGGTCATACAACATGCAGAAAACATGTTTATCTACATTTTTACAAATGAATATTGGTATAAGCGGATCTGCATCACAATAAATGCATCAAAAAATCCACACACGTTGCATCAATTTAACATCGCAGAACAACACACAATACCCAAGTTTTTAAATAAAAATTACTGTTTTTTTTAATTGTGATCGATTTATACAGGGTGTTCGGTCCAAGTCGCCCCGGCTGAACATTTAAACTTACTTCTTTTTTTTCAAAAAGTAAATATGTAAGTAATAATATTCATTCTTGTCTTTGTTAGTAAATGTATCAATTTTTTTAACACATCCGGTGTTGCCAGAAATGCTACCAAATTTAGTTTTTCAAATGGAACACCTATGTTTTTTTTCCTCCAAACAATAATAATTGACATGAAAAATACTGTAAACCACTATTTATTAAATTTTGCGTAACACAATGCAATCAAAAAACATTCCAAATCTTAGAATTTTATAAGGAAATTGGTCGCGTAGCCTGATTTTTAATTTTAAAGAAAAGGTGTGAATAAAAAATGCTTGGATACAGTTTAATTGTTGGTTTGACAAATCTAATTTGTCAATTGATAAGCGAGTTCTCTTATGGAAACTCTCGGATTTTCTTCGATAACAGAACATTCAGATTTCTATTTTCTTGTTCTTCACAAAGAACCACAGGTTTTTTAGTTTTAAGAAGCGAACCTATTCGTCTCAGTTGTTTTTCAATTCAACTAAATTTCCAACGATTTGGGTGAACTCTATTTGAGTATTTTTCTCTATACTGTCTTTCAGCTTCCGCTCTATTTTTATTGCACTTAAAAACACTTCAAACTGATCTACCAATTCGTCGTAATTTATATCATCCATTATTAAAGATCTCAATAAGATTTATTGACAAATTAGGCTTTGTCTAACTAACAATTAAACGGTATCCAAGCATATTGCTTTTTGCATGAATACCTTGACAGGTAAAATCCGCCTACGTTGCAAAATTTGCTAATAAAATTCTAAAATTTAAATTGTTTTCTGAGTGCATTATGTAAAGTAAAATGTAATAAATAGTGGTTTACCGTATTTTTCATGCCAATTATTATTGTTTCGAGCAAAAAAAACATAAGTGTTCCATTTGAAAAATTAAATTTGGTAGCATTTCTGGCTACACCGGATGTGCCAAAAAAATTTGATGCATTTACTAAGAAAGCCAGGAATGAATATTATTACTTAAATATTTACTTTTTGAAGAAAAGATGTAAGTTTAGGGGCGACTTGAACCGAACAGCCTGTATATAAAAAGTATTAGAAGTTTGTAAATAATAAATACACATTACAATATTTTTTGTCGGATTTCGACGAATTTTTGTTTGGCTTAAAAAACAAACTTTGCAGAATATTGTAATTTAATTCAATAACATTTCTAGTTTTGTATTGTAAATTGTTATACCTACCTAAATGACGAGAGCACTGTTTTTTTATTTTTTTATAGTGAGCTGTAGTGTGCAACAGATATAAAATTAAGTTTTTAATTATTTCATATTATTGCCCGTTCTTTTCTAAATGAAGGCCAATTTGTTTCAAATTTTTATCTTCTAGTGCCCCAGAGATACAAAGCATTGAAAAAAACGTTGCTTTTCTACTACTACTACTAAATACTAAAATAAATAAAAAATAAAAAAATTACTAAATATTCGTTCCAAAAGTAAGCTACATAAAAAGGTAAATTATTAATTATGTCACCAAAAGAGCACAATTACGTCTTTGAACACAAAAAATCTGAAAAAGTTGGAAATTCAAAGAATTAAAACAAGTAAAACGGTTAATTCTTGGAAGCTTTCATGCGCCTATTTTGACATTTTGGTACATATGGCCTACGAACATTCATTGAAATTGAAATTGTAATGATTTTTTTGAAGGTTTATATCTCTCATGTCTCAGGAACTAAAATTATGGGAATTGTGGTACATAATTCAGAAAAGAATAAACAATAATCTGAAATCAGAAAGAACTTAAGTTTGTCTCTGTCGCCTACTACAGCTCAATATAAAAATAAATAAAAAAACAGTGCCTTTGTCTTTTAAGTATCACATTTAGAAGACAGAACTAGAAATATTATTGAATTAAAGTACAATGATCTACAAAGTTTTTTCTTTAAGTCGATATCCGACAAAAAATAACAAAAATATTGCAATTTAAAAAGTCGAAAAATTTTAGTTGTCCGGCTAATTTTGACGGCCAGTGTATAATAAAAGGGTAGGTGACATAAATTTTTGTTGTTTAAAAAAACAATAGTTTTAGAAAATTTAGATTTTAGATTTAGAAACTTTTGCCAAGGAGACCTATTGTTCCAACAAAATTTGTTCTTTTTTTGCTTTTTTAGCGACTATTATCTTTCCGCAAATACAGGATGCCCCAGAGAAAAATGCCGTATAAGGTAAGATACCAGGATCATGGAAAAAATGTTAAAAAAAGTTTTATCTATGAAAATTTCGAAGTTACGAGGGTTTAAATTTCGCACTTTGACTCTATTTATTTCTGTTGGAAAAATAGTTTTCCAAGTTTTTTTCCTATAGGCTATTAAAAGAGGAAACAAAGAAGCTGTATTCTAAATTGTAACTCTGTTCCATGTTATTTGTGGCTTTTAAGGCAAAATTTTTGTACCTTTACTAAATAGTCTAAATAATTGTAAAAAAACATATACAAGATTATCAGTATCATTAAATAGGTATAAAAAAATGTTAAATATTGAAAAATAAATGTTAAATTTTTTCGACAGATACAATTTTTTAAACATTTTTTCCATGTTCCTAGTATCTTATCTTACTTGAAAATTTTCTCTGGGGTGCGAGTTCTGAAGCAACCTGTATACAGTATGTCTGAGTTTACAAGAAGAAAAAAAATCTTTGATTTTATGTCAAAACTATAAAGAAAAACTTTTTTTGTTTTATCTGAAACGAGCAAATCTGAGCAAATTTTTTTACAGACAGAATTTTTTAAACATTTTTTTATGTTCCTGGTAGCTTACCTTACTTGAAATTTATTTCTGGGGCGCGAGTTCTGGCGCACCCTGTATAAAGGTTAGGTATTTCAGTGTCGCATTACAAGAATATATATATATATTTTTTTAATTTTAGATGAAGCGTTAAAACAATAAAAAAGATGCTACAAAGTACTTATTCAATTTCTACTACTAACACAGTAAATTAAATTTGAAATAAATTGAATACAAAAATGAGGTAAATACCTAAGTACATATTATTTTTATTCAGATGAAAATAATTAATTATGTATTTCAGCCCGTCAGTTTTTATTGAAACGAAAATGGGATATAAATTCTTATTGAAACTATAATAATGTACAGGGTGTCTGGAAAATCGCGCACCTCCGTGACACTGTATCATCGGGCGATGACGTAGACAACAAAACAAATGTTACAAAAAAACTATCTATAAAAATTTCGAAGTTATGAGAGTTTAAATTTTGCACTTTGACTCTATTTATTTCTGTTTGAAAAAGTTTTTTTGCTACAGGCTTATTTATTGTTATTTGTGGCTTATATTGGCAAAATTTTTGTACTTTTTTTTACATTTTTTCAGTACTTTGGGGGACTACCCAATTACTCCTTTTCAAGACACTCTGTTCAAAACATAATTATAATGTTCACCGAAATTTTTATTAAGACTCCAGCTCCGGTAATAAAGTTTACATTTGCTACTGGAAACATCTTCTAAAGTTTACATTTGCTCCTGGAAACATCTTCCAATTATGAAATATTTGTGACACCCACTCTTTTAACAATAAATTGATTAGAATAAATATTGGTTGGAATAAGTGGCCAAAGTATCAGAAATCGTCAATTACACGAAGCAATATCGAATGAATCGTCGCAAAGTGGGATTTAGGGTGGGTGCAGTCGGAGGGTTTTAGTGAAGCAACCAACTAAATTCAAATACAAAGACAAACACGAACCGAAAAATATAAACCTCGAGATCAATGTAAACGTAATAAGTTGTCCCTAATGCTATTGTGCATGGATTTCTGCAGGCGATTACCATATGAACGTCTATGTGACAACGTTCTCCGCCTCAGGCCGCCAACTACTCATACCCTCGGATATTGGTTTCTGATTCACTCGAGTCGGACAAGATCAACACTCTCTTACTTATTTCACCCTTATTCTTGATAAGCGGTGTCACAGCATCTCAATCTCGCTATCATCTTGCGTCTTAATCCGGCGTGAATATATTATGAAAAATTCAGAGAATCGTTCGAAATTGATTTCGCTATGAAAAGCGACGACTCTCTCGACTGATTGCGAGGAATGCATTTAATGTGCCGCTTAGTGGACCGGAAGTCAGGACTTGATTCGATATTATAGATCTTGAATATGCCTCCGCGGAATACATATTTACTCTAAATCGGTTCTACAATATGATTTGAAAGTTGCGTTTGTGTTTATAACTAGAAACTTTGACAACGTTACTGCTGCTGAAATTGGCACAATTACTCACAAATCCACATTTGATTTTGTTCAAGTAACTACTAAATGCATTTCTCAACACCAACAAAATGTTACTCTAATTACTCATTTGTGACCAATTAACAGTTTTATTTATTATAAAAGATCTGAAATAACACAGAGACGGCAGTGGCGGCTCCTCAGGGGAGGCAGAGGAGGCATTGCCTACAAATTTACCTACAAATTTAAAAAAATTGCATTATTAGATACAAATAATTTAAAAATTCTTTATTACAAATCATTACGTTTCATTTAGTTTAATATACGTATCTGTTAAATACATGTATCTGTTCAATAATGCAATAAGTTGCTATACCAAAATTTTAAAATCGTGTCAGAGTACCTAATTAGGTGGTGCGGTTGAATTTTAAAAAATTAATTGTGGATGATCGTTATTAAGGTGTTGGGGTATTTTAAAATGGATAGGGTAAAAATTTAAAATTGTCACGATCTAGTAGATTATTTTCTTTTTGTTGTTTATAAAATTGTTTATAAAAGATTTAGGAACTGCTCTTCCAAATTTAAAAACAGTAGCAGGTAGGTTCAAATGGACATTTAATGTGTCTTGGTATAATTGTGGCTAACAGGGAGCACTGAACGCAATAAACTGTACTGTTGGCCCTGTTTGCTTTTTAATCAAAAAACAGAAAATTCAGTTTGGTGGAAATCAGAATATAATGACTAAAAAAATATCCCATTCTCTTGCAAGGCATCGAAAATCCAAAGAGCATATTTCATCCACATGTAAATTTCGATTACTTGGCAAATTGAATGTAGGAATAGCAATAGATAATGGGGGAAAGAACAAATAGACTCTAACAATGCGGAAGTCAAACAGAATCGGGATATAAATAATTAAAAGATTAATTGATTGTATAATGTTTTTGGCTTTCCAAAATCTAGCTCTCGAGGACACGAAGAAAACGAATCTTTATTAAATAAAGGAAACTTTAAAAAACTAATTTCTTTTTTAAGTAAATATGATCCTAATTTGAAATTATTTCTTGACAACAAATCAGTATTTTCCGGCACTTCAAAAACAATCCAAAATGACATATTAGAGTCAATTACAGCAATTTTAAAAAAAGAAATAGACAAAGAAATTTTGAACACTCCATGATGAGACCACCGATGTAAATTGTTGCTCCAAATTATCTGTAATTTTTCGATATATTGTGAAAGGTAAAGTAATTGAGAGATTTCTTGGATTTTATTACGTTAGTGTAGGTCGCACAGCTGACGAGTTATTTTGACTAAGATAATAAAAATGAAACTCTTAGACAAAATTATAGATACTATATTCGTAATACTTGTTTTTTGTAAACACAAAACTATTTTTTTTTTGGTTTTTTATGTTGATACATAATTTTTCTAATCATTATAAATCTATATTTTTTTGGCTAAGTAGAGTTCTCCTCATATTTTGATTGCCTCCCCGGTTTGCGGACCCACGGGCCGCCACTGTGAGAGACGGATTTAAAAATACGAGGGGACTAACAAAAGTTCGATTAGTTTGCCTTGATTTATATTTTTTTTTTGACAGATCAATAGTGCCGTTCGATTTGTCATTTAAACTTGTATGCAAATTTTTAAACTATCTTAAATCTTAAAATGGAGACAAGAAAGCATAAGTTAAGTAGAGAAAACTCTGAAAAATTTTTGCCAACTATACAGCAAGAAATTAGATTTGGAATTTTGTTCGGTTCTCAGCCCAAAGAAATTTTCGATGAATGTAAAATTTCGTTTGGGGTAAACGCCTCATTTCTGGTAACTGTTTCTACTCGTATAAGTGGTTCAGAAGATTCCAGACTCGACATTTTTCAGTAGAAGATGAATCTCGGGAAGGACATCCAAAATTTGCGACAGATGAGAGAAATGTGTCTCTTGTGAAGGCTAAAATTGACGAGGACCCAAGAATTTCTCAGCAAATGATAACTGATGAATTAGGGTTAACTGCCATGGCAGTTTCAAGAATTTTGAAAAATACTTTCTTGGGTTCCGCGAATTTTGAGTGATGATCAAAGGCACGAGTTCATTTTGCTCAGTATTTTCTACAAAAAGTTGAAAATGGTAAATCCACCTTTTTCCAAAAATTAAGAAAAATCTGCGGAGAAGGGTTTTTTACTCAAATCAGGACATTATAAATGCGGTAAATGTGGAATTACAAAAGCTCAAAAAATCAGATTTTTAAGAGTGTTTTGAAATGTGGATCTAGAGACTTTAAAAATGTATTGACATAAATGGTTATTATGTAGAAAAGTAACACGTTTCAGTTTAAGATGTTTAAGAATAAATTGTGTTTTCTCTTTTGTAAACAATAAATTAAGCGAATTTTTGTTAGTTTCTTCTAAATAAATTTTTAAATACATATTTAGCATAAAAATTCTAAATATGAATGTAAAGTTTATGTGACATAATTGCGCGACATTTAGTGTTGAAAAATTTATCACTGTTAGCAAGAGTAAGATTTTTTTGTTCACAAAATTGAAAAAAAAACTTTTTTTAAATAATAAATTTATTGTGATTGTATTTATTTATTGCATCTAGGAATACCTAAAGACTAGGATACGACACGATGTAAAACAAAACATCCCCGTTCTCGATAGTTCCGTTAGTGAGGCCAGACAGCGCAGTTGTTCCTTTCCCGTTTAAGTTTTAAGAGCAATGAAATAAAAAAAGGGCTGTATTTACATATCGGTGAACAAAACGCAAATAAAAAAAATTAGACAGATAAAGCATTAAATTCTCAATAATAAGAGATAAAGGTAATGCAAAAATATTATTGAAAACTATATTTAAACAAATTTCAAACATTTAGCAATTTGCACCCCGTCATATTTTTGAAATGCTGCAAATACGGTTAAAGATACAAAAAAAATATAAAAAAGAAAGTTGTAGAGAATACAATTTTTAAGAAAAAAATTCGTAAGAGATACATCTATCTTCAATGGTTTAAGTTCTAAAGACATTCAAAGACGCTCAAGTGACAAATGCGTGTCATTTTTACCGGTGGTCAAGAGACAAAAAATTAATTTAAACCTAAACGGCTGGAAAAAGAGATATAGTCTTCCGCACTCGTTTGTAGGTATTCGCACCGTTCTCAAAAATATAATTCAGAAACCATTACATGGAATTTACAACAGTAAATAAATTCGATTTCATGTTACATATGTAATCCGGAAAATATCAGTTGTAATTCAGATGATTAACTTACTGTGGTCTCAAAATGAGTTACACATAAACACGAATTATTTTATTTTCAGAATTAAAGAATTACATAAACTTGGTATTTTACAAAATAAATAAGATATTTTATTTTCAAAAATATTTTGATAATGTAATTTTTAAATGAAAATAACGAATTTTAAATTACAATTGACAAATTCTCAATTACAAATGACAAACTCTAAATTATAACTAAGACTTTCTGAAATACAATTGACTAATCTGAATTTTAATTTACGCTTTCTGAACTTAAATTAATTAATTCGAATTACATTTGATGGTTTCTGAAATTCAGTTTACGGTTCTGAATTATAATTAACACTTTCTGAAATACAATTAACTTATCTAAATTACAATTAACGTTTTCTGAAATATATCTTACACTTGAAAAAGGTGCACATGTAATTCAGAAAATATCACTTGTAATTCAGAAGAGTATCTTTACTGTTTTCTCAAAATGAAGTTTACACATATTTTATTTTCAAAGAGATTTTTAAATGAAAATAACAAATTCTGAATTACAATTGTCGAATTCTCAATTTCAAATGACAAACTCTGAAATACAATTGATTAATCTGAATTACAATTTACGCTTTCTGAAATTAAATAAACTAATCTGAATTACATCTGATTGTTTCTGAAATTCATTTTGCTGTTTTGAATTACAAATAACACTTTCTGAAATACAATTGACTAATCTGAATTACAATTAACGTTTTCTGAAATATATCTTACGCTTTCTGAATAACACTTGAAAAATCACCAGTAGAAATGAAACGAATCCGTTGCTTGAGCGGCTTTGAACGTCTTTGAGGCCTTAACCATTAAAAATAGAGGTATGGTCTCGGGAAATTTTTACTAGAAAATTTTATTCTCTACAACTTTCTTTTCTACACTTTTCTTGTATCTTCAACCGTATTCGCAGCATTTTGAAAAAAATGAAACGGAACACAGATTTTAAATTTTAAATATAATTTTTTTTCATATTTTTCGTAAAAAAATTAGTCGTTTGTTTTTCACAGCTTATTAAGAATGTAAAGCTCATCACTATTGCATTTTTTTTCCGAACAATTAGTACACTGAATTTAAATTAATTTGAAACTGAGACGGTAAAACGCTCTAAGCGCCCTCATATTTACTCCGCCGTACTACTTTTTTGGATCCAAAAAATCGAGCAATTTTGTATCTCATTTCGTTCTCCGTAATTGCATAAGAAACTGTATTACACGATGACCCACATTTTTCTTGATAAAGTTTGATAGGAGATTAATTAGGTAGGTTTAACGACAACTGCGCCAGATCCCAATAATAATGACGGTAATTTCGCTGGGGGTAAATAAAGGAAATACATGGTCGTTGGGGTGGGCCGGTGCGCTCCCACGGTCTAAAATAGCATTATCGTAATCTGATACATGTGACCATTCGTGTTTTTGCAAATGAGAAACTATTTATTAACTGGGAGCTTTTGTTGGCTTCAGATCCTGGTGTTCGTCGATAAAGAGTAATTGCCACTATTAGATGAAAAATTGGACTATTGAGAGAACACGATAACGAGTGGTGTAAAGATTAAGTGACATTTTATTATTGACTATTATGCAATATGAGCGACAATAAAATTAATGGTGATTGAAACCGAAAAGCGGGGGTAGAAGGTAGCGATCTCTGGCGACAAAGCTCCAAACCAAACACCTGAAATCTGTTTCAGCAGATTGGTTGCGAGCTTTACCGCCAGATTGCCTCACGATAACTACCAAGTGGATTTTCTTGTATTTGTTAATTTTGTGGTTGGTTAAATGAAGACAATGTTATTGTTGGAAACAAAACAACAGGGGTTAATTTGGCAGAATTTCTGGAAATATAGACTGAATTATTTAGGTATTTCTGTCACCTGGACTTATCATTAGTGCATAATTTATGAAGTTATGGCCCGACTGAAATATCAGGCTCGTTAATTTCGTGTCGGAATATTGGATTGGACAGAAACTGAGAATTTTTAATAAATTAGAGGCTTTCAAATGTATTGATTTTACCTGTTTTCACATAAGTAATAACATTAAAAGCATGGTTTAATTTATTATTTACAACAATAAATACGATTTACATTTATGAAACGTAATCCATTATTTTTATTGAGAAACAATGATAACATCAAATCCACTTTGTGTTGTTATCGTAAATAATTAATTCAGTGCGTGTAAGCAAATTAAGTCTACCTCCTTTGCTTATTACTTTTTGAACTCGATTTATCTATATCAAAATATTAATCATGTTTTACTTTTTATTACATTTTTTTTCACTTTTTTTGCTTTTAATTTCTATTCTACTTATTCAAGATTCACTATAGAAAATTTAAAAGCTTCTTTGCTAATGTGTAAACAAGCAATAATTTAGAAAAGACTGTACCATTATGGTGCGTGACCATAACTGCTATTCTTAATCGCGTATTTAATTAAGTTAGGATTAAGATTACAATAAAATATAGTCACGATATCGCGTTGTGTCACGAGACTTAAGTTTGTTCCCTAATACTACCTATTTATTTCGTTAAAAAGAAACAACTTGTATATTACATTAAAAAAGTCACGTACTGGGAACTATCATAATGTGTCATAAAACTTTTTGATATTTCAATTTTATACCGAAGCGATTCTGCTAAATTTTCCCTTTTATTTTCAATTACACAAGGCGACAAAAAAAGTCATGTCGTGACAACTTGACAAATTTTATATCATTTTGTTCGTCTCAGTGAGACAAATCAAATGCACTAAAAAAATTTCAAAAAGTCCACACACTTTGAACTAAATAATTTTTTTTTAATTTAAATGAATTTAAAATACTTTAACTTTAAAAAATCATGATCAATAACTATTAGGCCCATTTCCTTCAAAGGAATTGTCTTCCTCTTTAAAATGATATGAAATTTGAAATTGAATATTGGCAAACTTTTCTTGGAACAGCGTTCGAAGAAGTTCAAAGTAAATCGAAATAATCTAAGAAAAACCCTACGAGTATTTTTTTTTTCATGATTACCACCGTCTTTATTAGTTGTAATCGAAATTTTCAAAAGAATATACCGAGTAGTGTTCAAGATATGATTTTTTGAAGTTAAGGTTTGCATTCATTCACTTTCCATTCAGATTACGACTTGTTCCCTTTGCTCTAGCTTTCTGAATTTTTTTTGAAAATGTTCTGAGCAAATGCTTTCTCATCACTTTCCAGTGATGTCAAATGCAATAAGTCACCTGATTTATTTTGTTGGTACATTCTACGATTAGCTTCAGTTAGCTTGTAGGTAGTAGTTGTTGTGATAACAGTTGCACACGAAGCAACTGACTTATTGCATTCAACATCAGTAGAAAGTGATGAGAAAGCATTTGCTGAGAACATTTTCAAAAAAAAGTTCAGAAAGCTAGAACAAAGTGAACAATTTAGAATCTGAATAGAAAGTGGTTTAATTTGAAAAAGATTTGCCCTTAATTTTAAGCTACTGCTTTAAACTTCTAGATACTTCTTGCTCAATGATCAGTAATCATTTTTAGAACAAAAAAACTCTTTATTTGGTTTGATTAGTACGCTGGTACTCTTTATTTGTTTTAAGTAAAGAAATAGTTTTTGTTTATTCTAATTAGAACAAAGAAGGTGCAATTGACCATTTTTAAGCAAAAGAAGAGTCTTAAAACAAATACTTTTATAAAAATGCAATTTTAAGTAAGGCATTTCTCCTGTATGGCGCATTATCTGAATAGCAAACCTTAACTTCAAAAAATCATATCTTAAAAACTACTCGGTATATTATTTTAAAAATTTGGATTTTAACTAATAGAAAGATGCTCTACACGATGGTGACAAAGAAAAAAAAGTTACTCGAAGGGTTTTTCTTAGATTATTTCGATTTACTTCGAACTTCTTTGAACACTGTTCGAAGAAAAGTTTGCCAATATTTAATTTCAAATTTTATATCATTCTAAAGGGCAAGGCCATCCCTTTAGAATGGTCTTTATTTGAAGAAAATCGGCCTAATAGTTATTGAGTAATGATTTTTTAAAGTTAAAGTATTTTAAATTCATTTAAATTAGAAAAAAATTATTTAGTTCAAAGTGTGTGGACTTTTTGAGATTTTTATAGTGCATTTGATTTGTCTCACTGAGACGAACTAAATGATATAAAATTTGTCAAGTTGTCACGACATGACTTTTTTTTGTCGCCCTGTGTTATTTATTTCAAGTGGGTCAACAAATTTAACACCTATTATGCACACATATTTTATAAATACAACGAGATAAAATTCTCGTGTTTTGGGGAAATAAAGTTCAGTGAGTAATTGCCTAATTAAAATTTTAAATAAAACTAATATTTTTTGTGTATTTTTGCTACTAAATTACTAAAACGACGATTTTTATTGATCTTAAAATACTGCACTGCATTTCTTTTTTAACATAAATAATCAAAAAATATTTACAAATAATTAGCTTTTTCATTTGTTGTTAGTGTAAGTGTTGAGAGCCTTTTGCGAGATTTGGCGCAAATACAACAAAAGAAATGACCAAAAGAGTAAATAGCGAATAAAAGAAGTTAAATTAGGGTGAGTTCATCGATGCGAAGTGAAGTTAGGGGTGCATTCAGCGAACCGTTAGTTTGGTTAAATTTATATCAGATGAAGCGAGCGGACCGCCGGCAATAAAAGGGCAATTAGAATGGTTGGGCGGTCTGGAAACAGTCTGATTAAAAAAGAGAAGGACCAAATAGACAGGCACAAACCAATAAAGTAATAAGAGAGAGTTAATTATCGCGGCTGCGGGGCGAATGATCGACGAGAGAGATGAAGAGAAAGGGGCGCACGCTCGTGGGGGACTACCTAATGGTGAGGAAAATGATAATGTCGTCGCCTCTAATACCTCTTCCTTTCTTCCTCCATGATTGATTTGCTAAATTTAAAAGCCGACATTTTATTTAACGAGCAAAAACTTAGAGTCCATTTCAGTCCACTAAAATGTTATAAACAATGAGAAGATGTGAAGCTCGTGCCATAGTAACGGCTGATTAGCAACGACAAACATGTATTAGCATTTTATTGCTTTAGCCAGACTCTCTACGCCCTCTAGATAAAGTGGAATTAAAACTGAAGTGCTCTTTGATCTCCACCGTATTAACTAAACTCAGCTATTGGCCGCACTTATTAAATGAGAGGGAGACAAGTTGATGCTTTCTTTCTTTTTCTTTCTTTACGTTTAGTCGCAACTTAATAACTTGTTAAAATGATGATTAAAACATTCTCTCTCTTGGTTTTGGTTTAATTTTGTTTCTATTAAAACACGGTAATAATTTTAATTTTAATTAACACATATAAGAAAACTTTTGATGTCAAAGAAACCTATTATATCATTTAAGTAATATAATTTATTGTGCTTTATTTACAAAAATTCACAGCTCTAAAGAAAACAATTATGTAGTTAAGTAATCATAATCAATCATTGCGAAATTACTACCGTCTAAAACAGACCATCCATGCGGAAATGGTGGATGCGCCATGTTGAAATTTAGACCAAAGTTATTGCATTTGTAGCCAATGAAATTAAACTAGGTTTTGGCCTAAATCTCATAAAATAACCTAAAAAAAACCTAAAAGTCATTGATGGCAATTACGAAATAAACTGTATAGGGTGGTTGTCCGAATAATCTCCGAAACTTAGAGGTTTAGTCCAAAATGAGTGATACATTCAGGGGCTCATTTTTTAAGAAAATAATATTGGTTAAAACCGCATCCCGCTATCGTCTTTTGTTTTCGACTTATAATCGAAAATTGACATTTTAGCGAAATCTAAAAAAATTCATATCTTCGTTATTATAGAAGATACGGATTTGAAATAAAGACAAATAAAGGCACTTTTTTACGAGGAATTTAATAATGTAATTAACAATTTTTTTCAGTTATTGGTTTAGTCGTAATAAGATAAACTTGTATTTTTTTAAATGGAAATCATAAGCGGTTATGGTAATTTTGCAAAGCTTATTTTTTTCTGATCTAAAAAATATATATAATATATATTTGTAACAGAATATTTTTTTATAATTATACTTAAAAAATGAGATACATATTTTGTTTGATAATAGTTGGCCATGGAAAAACTATTTCACTCCAAATGTGTAAATAATAATCAATCAGAACTGTGAAATAGATGAAAAATAGATAAAATTATAAAAATTTAAAAAATACGATACGTTAGAAGTATTGAACAATTATGCGAGTGCCTCAGAATAAAATTATTGCATATGTTTAAAGAATCCAAAAATAGGAAAAACAAATGTGTCAACAGTCAACACAATTAAAAAAAAAACATTTTTTTGATGATCTAATGGATGTAGGATACGTTTCACATAGACGGAATTGCAAATTATATGAAAAAAATTACATATAAAGCAGATAGTTGTAATCCTTAGAGGATAGCTTTTATGAGAAAAATGATTTTATAGTGGGTTGCCATTTAAAAAAAATATTTTTTTTGTAGAACTCAAAAACAAAAGGTAATTTCGAAAAAATTTATTCTTGTTTAATCATCACATTTTTATAGTACTTTATCACTCATCAATTAGTTTTTGCAAAAAATAAATAGTTTAAGTAAAAAACGTTTGGTTCCATACTTTTTATTCACCTGATATTTTATTGAAGAATTAAAGCGGCTTTTTTTACAACACTCTATGATTCACACAAAGTTGCAATGGTAATGTTAGCTTGTTTAAAAACAAAGAAATATTATTAGTCGCCAATAAGTTGATTTACGATTTATTTTGCATTTTTTCATTACTTAGTAGTTAGAAAACTGTTTCATTAGTAACACTGGTTGAATAATATAGTTTAAATCCTTTTAGTTGAAGATGAAACATTTTTTCATGGCCAAATGCGAACAAAAATCAAAGATAATTTTTTGCTAAAAATGAATTATAATAATTTGTTACAAATATATATTTTTTAGATAAGAAAAAAACAATTTTTTTAAAAATGACATAGTCATCTGTGATTCCCATTTAAAAAAAATACAAGTTTATCTTATTACTGGTAAACAAACAACTGAAAAAAATTGTTAACTACATTATTAAATTCTACGTAAAAAACTGCCTCTATAATGACGATAGCGGGATGCGGTTTTAACCAATATTATTTTCTCAAAAAATGAGCCCCAGAATGTATTACTCGTTTTTGGCTAAACCTCCAAAATGCAGCACCCTGTACTTAACACTCGATCACAAAAAGTCCAACAACTATCATAATAAATATACACAATAATTGAGACAAAATATACACATTGATATTTACAGTTAACGCAACACAGATATGTACAAAATGATTGTCACTGGAACCGCACCTACACCATTTGTAGTCCTTTGGTGATGTTCTCCACATGTTCCTTGGCTTTGAGACGCAGTGCTGCAATTGAGGTAGTCCTGAGATCGGGGGTGACAGTGGGGGAGTGGGAGTGTGCGACAGGTGGGGGTCTGTTGGGGTCCGTCGCGATGGGCGATGTGAGGTAGCTGGGGTACCCCGTCTGAGGGTGGCTGAGGAACCCCGGCAGAGCGGAGAGCAGTGGAGGCGACAGCCAGGGGTCCATGGGGAGAGCTAGAGTAGAACCCGTGGCTCGTGATAAGGAGGAGACGGCGTGGTACTCGCTCAGACCCAACCTCGCCGCCTCCATCTTCTCCTGGCGCCGCCACTTGGCGCGTCGGTTCTGGAACCAAACCTGCAACAAAATATAAATATTTAAAAAGTCATTATCGGTAATGCCGTTTTTTGATTGCTAGTTACAGAAAGCTTTTACGGAAAGCAAATATAAATCAAGATAACATCTATAAAATGAAATTACTGACGTAAAGTGGACGTTAGTTGGTCGCTTGGAGGCTATTAGTGTGCAAGCGTTGCACCAGAGGTACTAAACAGGTGGTTTTGGTATCACTTTATTTGCTTACTTTGGCTGCATGTCAAAAACTCGTTAAAGTTGAATGCGACTTCCAATGGGAGACTTCTAAGCTTCAATTTTATTTCCATTTTCTAGATAAACACCTGTGTTTATTTAGTAATCGATTTATCTTTTCTTATTAGAGATATTTTTACGTGCATTTCCATTTGATTGCTACACAAACATAATCATGTTTTCTAAACAATAATGACATTAAGTCGGATCGATTCTTTTTATTTAACTTTCAGCGCAATCAACCACGAGATTACCTTTAACGACTATTTAAACTTCTTTATGCAATAATTACGTTTCATATTTGTGACATTAACTCAATCGAAATGCAAACTTATTTCAAAACATTTTATAGGCTAAAAGCTAATAAATGTCTAAACATTAGTCTTCTTATAATACTTAAGGACCTACCCACATAACTTTCTAACCACATTACGTGAAATATATTCAATAATTAGAGTTAAAAAAATGAGAATAAAATTGTACACGTATAAGTAACTACATCAGCTTATAATTGTCGGGCTGGCATATATTCTTAATGTAGCCTAATAATGTTTGCATTGTTAACAAAAGATGGTTTACTATAGTAATAAAAAAGTGTAGAAAACACCCACCATTGCAAAACATGCACACTCTAAAAATGGAATCGTCTTTTTCTACTTTTTCAATTTTATACAATCATTTGTTTCTATAATATAAAATTAACGTTTTAGCTATCTTATCGGCATATTTGTCTAGTCTTCAACTAACTTCACTTGAGCGAAAACGGCTCTCAAAAAATCGAAATTTGAATTTGGCGTTTGGAAACGAACTATAAAGTCCTTGTCGTTTCTTAGTAACGCTAATCCGGCAAATTCAAATTTCGACTTTTTGAGGGCATGTTTTCGCCCAAATAGTGTTAATTGGAGAATCGATAAAAATGTCGATAGATAGGATCAATCAGATTTCGATTTCTGTTACTTCTGCAGCCGGAAAAAAATAAAAACTAATTTTCCAGTAAATTTCATATATCCAAGGACACCCAGTATATAAAAAACAGTGTGTAAACTGTTCTAAACTGAAAGATTACAATTTTTTATAGATTATAATAAGGTGGACACAGAAACAAAATAACAACTCATTAATTCTTGGTTTCAGAGCTTTTTGGCTATCTTGTATTTTATATCTTGTATCTTGTATCTTGTATCTTGTATCTTGTATCTTGTATCTTGTATCTTGTATCTTGTATCTTGTATCTTGTATCTTGTATCTTGTATC
>NW_025401063.1:15831191-15847755 GCF_015345945.1 Tribolium madens | reverse complement strand
TGTATCTTGTATCTTGTATCTTGTATCTTGTATCTTGTATCTTGTATCTTGTATCTTGTATCTTGTATCTTGTATCTTGTATCTTGTATCTTGTACGGTACTTTTTCGACGACTAAAATTACAGACTAAAATTTAGAAATTTTATGAGTATTTTGTAATTAAAAATCACTCTGGCACAGTGTGTATAGGTATGTATTTTCTGTAATTAAAAACCAACCAAGAATATTGTTATTCTACAGTATGTCCCCGGATTGAGTTTACAAAAGGAAAAAAAAATATCTTTGATTTTACGCCAAAACTGCAAAGGAAAAACATTTTTTGTTTTATCTGAAACCAGCAAATCTGTAATTAAAACTTCAAAAATAAAAAAATTTCGTCTTGTAAACTCAATCACTCAATCCGGGGACATAATGTATAATAATAGTCGCTAAAAATACAGGGTGCGCCAGAACTCGCGCCCCAGAGAAAATTTTCAAGTAAGGTAAGATACCAGGAACATGAAAAAAATGTTTAAAAAAATTCTATCTGTCAAAAAATTTTGACATATATTTTTTGACATTTCACATTTTTTTATATCTATTTAAGGTTACTGATGATCTTGTATATATTTTTTTACAATTATTTAGTAAAGGAACAAAAATTTTGCCAATAAAAGCCACAAATAACATTGAACAGAGTTACAATTTAGGATACAGCTTCCTTGTTTCCTCTTTTAATAGCCTATAGCAAAAAAACTTGAAAAATTATTTTTGCAACAGAAATAAATAGAGTCAAAGTGCAAACTTTAAACCCTCATAACTTCGAAATTTTTATAGATAAAATTTTTTAAATATTTTTTCCATGTTCCTGGTATCTTACCTTATATGGCATTTTTCTCTGGGGCGCGAGTTCTGGCGCACCCTGTATATTGTTTTCAACGCAAACTGCAAACATTTTGCTACCAAATTTACAAATTGTCGGTTACCTGCTGCTGATACTGATATTTTTCACGATTTTCAATTGAGTGGTATTCTAAACTTAAAAGATTTATATTTGAAAAACAAAATTTTTCATTTCGTGCATGTTCTAAAACGTAATATATTGTCGTTTGATCTTCGAGGGCAACGTTCTTGTTCGTTCACTTCCCTAAAATCGTCCGAGAAAGGCGTCTGTGAAGGGAAGAACTATGTCTGGACCCTCCCCTATCCTGGCACCCTTGATTATCCTTATTCTTAAGGTTCCCCACAGGCACCACGGCCATGTTGATGCCGTAAGCGCTCCGAGAATTGGTTTTGAACTGATGCATTAATTGACAATTTGATGTCATTCTTTACTCGAGCTAATGGCGGGCTGAAGCCGTCCTAAATTGACTAAATCGAATAAGAAACTTTTAGCAAACTTCCAAAAGCAGACTGCAATTTTCTCGTGTTGTTGGGCGAATGGGAGCTGACGCGGCAACAAAACAATTTTAATTTCTGACGCGATTTCGAAAATGTTTCAGAGGCGCGGCTGAACAGTAGCTGTAGTTAGTGTCAGATTTGTTGATAAAATCAATGGTTGTTGTCGTTGTAACAGCAATCGCAGTGAGAACGACGGCACAAAGCGGCATTGTGTCGGCTAATAACACGGCAGCAGCCGGATTGGCCCTATTATGTTCAAGATTGTATTACGGCATGCGGATCTGCGTCTGACGTCTTAGCAAACCGGGACCGGCTTGACATATGCGACCCTGCACCAGGCAGTCGCTCTATAATGCGACGGATTTTATAAAACCATTTATTTTCTGTCAAGATATCGATAACCGCCAATAAAATTGACTCCGCTTTTGTAACAACAAATTTTAAAATAGTTAAAAATGCTATTAGAAAACGGTTTTCATCATTTCCTCCTCCATACCGAACTAATCTTCCCTATCAGCAACCTGTTTAGGTAGATAGGTATATTTTTTGATAATAATAATATTTATTTTTTTGTATACGCTCCCGAAAACAGCTATTTAAAATGAGTCTTTTCTGGACTCAATAAAATAGTACGCAAAACGGTTATTTGAGGTACTCAGTCCTCAAATAGCTATTTATATAAATAAAGTCTGTTTTTTTTTAATGGAAATGCCAAACAGTCTTAACGTTGGCGTCACTAGTAAAATCATTCATGGTAATTTTAACAAAGGAAGTTGGCAGTTTCGGTTTTTTGAATAAATTTGAAAAGAATGTCATTAAACGTCAACACAAAAAATCGTCTAAAAAAATTTAAAGACAAAACACCAAAAAAGAAACAAATTCGGTACACTAACAGTTTTTCGAAATTTGGAAACAAATGGTTCGCAAGCAGGAAGTTAGAAAAAGGGCCCGTTAAAATGTAGATGTAATTTGTAATGCAGGTTTGCTAAACATTCTCAATTTTTAGCAAGAAATTGACAAGAATACAAAATAAACATGAATAAGAAAGAACCTCGGAAAGAACGCAATTAAATTAGTGTCTTGTGCATCGTTTTTGAGGAACGAGTTGAAAAAGTAACAATTTTGAAACTAAAGCTGAAGAAGAATTTATAAAATGCATCTACTTTGAGCTCATTTCAATAAATTACACAAAATTTATTGCCAATCATCATAATACCTATTTGTATCATTTGATAAATAACTTTTTCTGTATATACATCCTTTTTCTTCAAAGTTTTTGTAGCAAGAATCTCATTTTTGTCCACAACATTGTACTTACTTTCGGCGTGTTTCTGTCAAAATTATTAGCACTGAATTCTGTCTTTAGACCTTAGGTAATGATGTCTGTCCTTAGGTATTCAATTATAGCGCTTTCAAAGAGCACAAACAAGCACACAAGATTCATAAAAGTCAAAATTTTGACATCTCAATTTGAACACATAACCATAATTTTTTAACAAAATTTCTAGGGACAAAAACAAAGAGCAAACAAAATTTGTGGCTATGCAGACAAGCTGCTACCAATTTTTTCACCAAAATTTTGACTTGGTAATTTCCATTTAAAAAAAAACAGACTTTAGTTGCAATACGAGAACACGTCGTGTGCGAAAAAAGCGCAGTATTGCAACGAGTTGTATACAAGGCTTTTTACAATTTTGCCAAAATTTAACTAAAATATGAATTAATTTTTATCGCGAATAAATTGAATTTAAAAGATAGGTTACCATTCAGTATCCAAAAAAAATATAGAATGTTACATTCGAAAATGTAACGTGATAAGTTACGACTGTTTGAAAATTGCACAATTTAATCACTTCTAGTTAGCACCCTGTACAACAGAAGCTAATAAGGATTCCAACAAACGCTAGAGCAAAGTGTTCTTAGCCATCGTGCCAAGTTTTTTTAGTCTAATTTTAATAATAGAAAAATTTAAGTAATACGAAGTGATTTCAAATTTTATTTCAGGCTTGCCTACAATTTGTAATAAGCTTTCACTAATGTGCCAAAAGCGTTCTTTAATTTGAAGTAAATGATTTCCTAGAAACAATAAATCATATTTTTTCTCTTTCTACAACCTTTTGTTACTTCTATTATGTCATAATATTTATGTAAAATATTACACAATAAATGTGAATAAAAAAATTACACAATTTATATTTGAAAAGTTATGTTCTTATATTTCTACAACTAGCATTTTAAAAATAAATAAATAATAACGTGTGAAAACACGACGTGTGCGAAAAAAGGGAAGTATTGCAACGAGTTGTATACAAGGCTTTTTATACTTTTGCCAAAATTTAAATAAAATATTAATTAATTTTTACCGCGAATAAATTGAATTTAAAAGATAGATGACTGAAAATATTTGGTTGATTACTCTCATTTTTATAATAAACAACGAAAACGATCTGAAGATTGTCGCATTTTTAAAAGTTTGCGAATATTTAACTGTTTTTGGAAAAAAATTAGTGATTTAGAAGACTAGAGCGTATTGAAGCTGGTGCACAAGAGGCCGTCTCAAATTTAATCCCCCAGAAATCGCGCGTCGCTTACGAGACAACATACAGCCGTTTCGAAGAATGGAGGTCTAAACAAAAAGTAAATTGCATTAATGAGAAAGTGATGTTGGCGTACTTCCTTGAAAAATCAAAAATTGTGAAGTCCTCAACGTTGTGGAGTGTATATTCCATGATTTCAATCAACAAAAACCTTGATTTGAGTAAATACACAAATTTGATCGCATTTTTAAAACGACAAAGTGAAGGATATTACGCCAAGCAATCCAAAAGCTTCAGTAAGAAAAATATTGAAAAGTTTCTTACAACAGCAAATGACGAAAATTACTTAATGCAAAAAGTAAGAGTTTTTTTTTTGTCGTATAAGTTTGGTTACTATTTATTTTTTGTTTTCAGGTGGTTTTAATAATAGGAGTTACGGGAGCTTGTCGGAGGCAAGAATTACTCAATTTAAAAGTAAATGAGGTAGAAGATTTAGGAGAATCTATGAAAATTATGTTGCCGATCACTAAAACAAAAGTGCCTCGTGAGTTCACAGTAACAAAAGGAAATTTCAAAGACCTAAACTTGGTGGATATGGTTCGCAAATATGTAACACTGCGCCCATCTCATACTCCTAATGCCAGATTTTTTATAAATTATAAAAAGAAAACATATACCGTGCAACCAGTAGGCATCAATACCTTCGGTGGTCTCCAAGTAAAATTGCAAATTTTTTGGAACTCCCAAGTGCAAAAAAATATACTGGACATTGCTTTAGAAGAACTTCAGCGTCTTTATTAACCAACGCAGGAGCTGATATGTCGGTTATAAAAAGACATGGAGTCTGGAAATCCTCAAATGTTGTTGAAGGATACGTAGATGATTCTTTAGATAAGAAAAAGAAGATCTGCAAGTTGCTAGTAGGTGGAGAAAATCAGGAAAACACCCAGATTGAAAGAAAAATTAAATTTAATGAAACTTTACTGCTTTATCGTCTTCGGGAGCTTCGAATGTTCACATATCTGACGAATTGCATGAAACTTAGGGTAATTGTTTTTCGAATTTAACCAATTGTAATTTTTAATTTAATTCTAAATAAAATTGTTGTACATATAAAAATCGTTGCAAAATGAAAGTACATATTAGCACTAGTGCGCAAAAGTAGCTCATTTTAGCACTCAAAATGATGACAAAAGGTCGTGATATTGATTCAAAATTGTAATTGTAATTGCGTTTTCTATGGTAACAAAATTTTTTTAATTAGTAATTCGTGTTTTGGAAGCTTTAGCAAAAAAATCTTGTATGCACCACGTACGCTAAAGGTTTTAAGTGACTCCTCTCATTACAGACTCGGCTCCTACGTTGCCTCGTCATTAATTACGATTCGTCCCCTAAAACCCTATTTTGCTACATATTTTGATACATAAATAGCTATTCAAAGACTATTGTAGAAAACGATAACTTAAGAATTATTGTCAAAAATTGTATAACAACGCAAAAACAAAACATAATTAACACAAATATAAAATATGATTTACCTTCAGCAGCAAGTGTTGAAACTTTCCAACCTTTAGTTTTTATGATACACTAAGTTAAAAACAATTGTTACGACTCTAATACGAGAAAAAGTGCTCTTTTGCCCAAAGTGCGTTATTTATGATATTGAATTTTTTTTTTTAGTTTTTTTACCCGTACCACGCCAGACAAAAAAGGAAGTTTTAATGTCAAATTGACTTTTCAAACCCTCCAAAACGACAAAATGCAAGAAATAACACGTGAATAACATCCGCGACATAGTACCATACCGCACAAAAAAAAATAGAACAAAATCATTGTGTTGACATTAAATTCAAGGCAATTCAGATGAGATAACACAGGGCGACAAAAAAAAGTCATGTCGTGGCAAGTTGATCATTTTGTTCGTCTCTTGTTGGTACATTCTAGGATTAGCTTCAGTTAGATTGTAGGTAGTAGTAGTTGTTGTGATAACAGTTGCACACGAAGCAACTGACTTATTGCATTCAAAATCACTCGAAAGTGATGAGAAAGAATTTACTGAGAACATTTTTAGAAAAAAGCTCAGAAAGCTGGAACAAAGTGAACAAGTTAGAATCTGAATGGAAAGTGATTTGATTTGAAAATGATTTGCTCTTATATTTAAGGCTACTGCTTTAAACTTCTAAATCCTTTTTGCTCAATGATCAGTGGTCATTTACAACAAAAAAAACTCTTTATTTGCTTTAATTAGTACGCAGGTACTCTTTGTTTGTTTTAAGTAAAGAAACAGTTTTTGTTTATTCTAATTACGATACATAACGGATGTTTTTTTGGCGTTAAGGGTCACACAAGTACGTAAAATAGTAAATTTTTGATGCAAGATATTTTTGTAAATATTAACATTGAAGAATAGGTCGCAATTTCATCTTAACTGAAATTTAATAATCTACCTCGCTGTTGAATCGGCTTTTTCAACATTATTATTTTTTAATATAAATGAAAAGCTATCCGTCAACAAATCATCGCATTGAAAGTTATTAATCTGACATTTGACCGTATTAAAAATTGTAGTTCGTATGTACATACACAATATACAGGATGCGCCAGAACTCGCGCCCCAGAGAAAATTTTCAAGTAAGGTGAGGTCCCAGGAACATGAAAAAAATGTTTAAAAAATTCTATTTGTCAAAAAATTTTGACATTTATTTTTTGACATTTGACATTTTTTATATCTATTTAAGGATACTAATGATTTTGTATATGTTTTTTTACAATTATTTAGTAAAAGGACAAAAATTTTGCCAATAAAATCTACAAATAACATTGAACACAGTTACAATTTAGGATACAGCTTACTTGTTTCCTCTTTTAATAGCCTATATCAAAAAAACTTGGAAAATTATTTTTCCAACAGAAATAAATAGAATCAAAATGCAAAGTTTAAACCCTCATAACTTCGAAATTTTTATAGATAAAATTTTTTTAACATTTTTTCCATGCTCCTGGTATCTTACCTTATATGACATTTTTCTCTGGGGCGCGAGTTCTGGCGCACCCTGTATACTTACCACCGCCAACTATGATGTCAAATTTAAATAAACACCCGTTAGATATAAAAAGCGTTTAGTATTATTTAGGAAATTCTTCTTGTAGACGAAAAATTTTACAACAAATATCGCTTAAAATTGAAATGTTTGATTGTATTACCCTGTTCTTTCAATTTATGCCTAATTAAAGTAACTTGTGTCTTTAAAATTAAATTGACAACAATAAAAAATGTAATGAGAAATAAGATTTATCTTCTGTTTTTAATGTTGCCATTATGATTTCAAAGACACAGGACTCTTTGATCAGAAAATTAATTTGATTGTACGCATGATATTTGTTGTAAACTCCACAATATTCTACTGATTGAGTTTACAAGAAGATTTTTTTTTTTATTTTTGATTTTACACCAGAGTGCAAAGGAAAAACATTTTTTGCTTCACCTGAAACGAGCAAATCTATAATTAAAACTTCATTATTCTGACTCAGTGGACAGAAAAGTTCTTTTATCTCTTGATTTTGAACTTATATAATTATTATTTTTCTGTGCGTTTTAAATTGCGTCACATTGGCGGTTTTACTTTTTTGACAACGATGTCACTTTGACAAATGAGAACGCTAGTTAATTAACAAAAATGTTCGTGAAAAAACATAATTTTAATAAATGGCAACTCACAAAAACGGTCATTGGTTGCCGTAGATACCTTTCATTCAAAATTCATATTTTTTGTTTTCAGCGTTGTGCAGTCCTCACTTTAAATTAAAATATCTTTAAAACGGTCTATTTTAGAAGTATTAAAAGTTATGCGTTTTTTTATTCGAAGTTGATTACTCTATCGATTTAAGCAATTAAAAATTAATGTTAAGAGGCCACAAAAAACACAGAAAATATGACCTGCATCTGCTGGAACCGGAAATTGAGTAGATGTATACGGTTTTCGTAATTACCAGTTTAAAAGGTGTGTTCGCGCAAGAAACTATTCCAAATTTTATAATATTTGGTCAAATGGTTCCAAAGTTATTACAAGAAAAAAAATATTTTCATACCCACATTCCAAGGGCTGTAAAATTCTGATCAGTAGAGATAGGACACGAGTTATTATTAAAATTAACATGATTTTATTGGTCATTTTTGAGGTTCAAATATTGCTTTATATTTATGAATAACCCTATACCTTTGAAAAATTTCAAGCAGAACATTAATTAACGCATAGTAGTATCTGAGAATGTATTTTAAGTTGCGTCTGAAAATCGGTCAGGGTCTTTATTATATATGAATATGACCCACCCTGTATAAAAATCGTGTAAAATAGTGATGTTAGCGGTAAGTGACTATTTAAAAAATAAATAAAAATTTTAAAAGTAAAAATTTTAACTTTTAACACGAGACTAATTTCATTACTGAATTTAGTACTAAAATTGCGCGCGCAAATTTAGTATCAAAATTAGTTGAAGTTACTAGAAGTTTAAGTACTTTAAGTACTGAAATTAGTCTATGAACATGCGCATTGATCTTGCTAAAGACCAAAGGGACTGTCATTTGTCAATTTTAAGCACGGACAATAATATACAACCTTGAAAAAATATTACAGATATTTTATCTGAAAGTATTCTTAAATGAGATAAAATTAAGTTTAACATTTGCTAATAATTCTCTTTAATTAAAGAGATCGAAAAACGTTAGATTTACAACAAATACAGTCAAGGGGTTGTAGAGAATAAAATTTTCTTGAAGAGAATGTTCAAGAGATTTTTATCTCCAACCGTTTTTGAACGTTGAAATAGGCTAAATAGAATTGCATTTTAATGTCTGGTATTAAAAAAACTACACTGGTTAGCCTTAAAAAATAAATATTTTGGAGTTCTGTTATGTAACATGTATCTGAATTAAAGAAAATATTTAAAAATGTTGAGGATGTTAGTTAATTCACCACTTATTGATTTAGCATTACTTTAAAATTGGTGGTATTTTGTTATATTTATTTTTTGTTATATTTTTCATATTTTATTTGACAAATTCTGCAATATTACTCTTTACTTTATAAAATCGGTTGATCAAATTAAAAATTAGATATTAAAGTAAATAATTAATAGAAAATGCATTTTGAAGATAAACTATTGATTTGAAAACAATAACAAATAATACCAAATAATTGCAATAAATTGTTGATTTTTTAAATTTGGAATATTGTGGGGGACTTAATACGTTTATTTTCATAACGGGCTTGGTAGCATAAACACAATTTCAAAAAATTACCCTTGAACATTTTTCTAGTTTTAGACAAAAGCTCGTAAAGCCTCTTAGTTATAATATTTCTGTTTTTACATTCGAATATTTTAAATTTATGCTTTAAGTCAATGCGCATTTTTAGTGCAAATTAGAACAGACTCTATTTTCTTGCCTCCAAGCTAACTAAATTTGCGAGCGTAATTTCAGTAAGTACTAAATTCAGTACTGAAATTAGTCTCGTGTCAGATAGTCTAATATGTGAGTTAGGCCACTCTAATAATTCTCAATACCTCATATCACTTGCCATGTGCTAGTACACAGCTCAAATTTATACCTTCGGAGGGCTGTGTGTGCGAACGCAAGCTTCCCTAGCCCGAAGAGTACAAGAAGTGTGCATTGCCAACGAATGACCACATTTCGAGCCATTTTTTATAATAGCAAGTATTGACCCACTAATATTGACCCTAATGTAGCGATAATTTTTTTGTCTTTACGCTGTTTATGTTCCAAAGTTTTTTCTTATGAATGATTGTAAACATCGTATTAAGACATAGGCGTGGACGGGTTTTCAGCCTCAATTTATTTTTAATTTTAACTCAGAAATGACGTGCTTTCGACAAAAGTTGGAATAACAAAAGTTGTTTTTTTTGACGAGTTCTATTAGTGGTTAAAATATTTGCTCGCAATCCTTAAACACCCTGTATAAGACTCACCCTGTATAAAAATTGTGTAAACTAGTGATATTAGCGGTAAGAGACTGTATTAAAAAAAATTAATTATTAAAAGTGAAAATGTTCATTTTTATTAGGACTTCGTTTAATATGTGAGTTAGGTCACTCTATTAATTCTCAATGCCTCATATCATTTACTACGTGCTAGTAGTTCATTGCGTGCAATGTTCGTAGTGCCATAGTTACTGAGAAAACAAGTGCATTTTTGCCTTCGTACTGTTATGGTAAAGAAATATTAATTTAACATTAAGTAGGTAAATTTTATGAAAATGCAGGTGGCGCTACAACTGTGCTCTCTAGTGTCTTCTAAAATGTTTATTTTCTAACGTAAAATAAATGTTTAAATAACATTGTCAAATTTTTTCTCTATGTTGAAATTACATTTTTGACCCACCTATCATAATTAGAATTGCAATTGAAGAAGAAACTACATTTTAGTACTACCTTTTATACTTATTGAATTACTTCTTTTCCAAGAAAATAAATAATTTTTACTTTGATTTTTATAAGCAGTCTTAATTATTGTGCATTTAAAGATAAATTGAAAAAATTTGAGGTTATAGAAATCCGGCATTTTAATTAGTTGGTAAATATTGTTGAAGGCATTACAAATGATGCAATTTAGCAGTGGATGTATGTAGATCAGCGGGTAGTGGAATATATTTCGTCTTTGCTGCCAGGACAAAGCTCAGTTAAACTAAGGATTTAATTAACAATTCCAAGGCATTCAGGACCTGTGTAGAGTGAATAGGTGAATTAACGTTCCGCCCGCGGGCCCTTTCTAATTACCACCCATTAGGCCAATTAACTTGCAACGTCGTACTCGAAACGTCAAACTCCTCGCAAAGTTCCAACCCTGAAACTTGTCGTTTGCCAAACCGTCGCTCGAGTTAACCTCGCCATTTTCAATTATTAAATAACGTTCAAGTGTACAAAAGACTAAAATGTAATTTTATTTCGGTCGAAAGGTAATAAATTGGGGTTTTATCTTTTTAACCGTGGGAGGTGATGTGGAGCTTGCTATAGGTGGTGTATACGCCTGCTCAGAGCGGCTGCAGCAGCCCCCACTTGGTGCAGTGCCGTGCACACCCCGCGGCTTCGCAGACGACCCAATATTAAATTTGTCTTCATTTTGATATTTAATTATTTTATGGCAAGCTTTGTCGTCAAAGCTGCGCGTGTTGTCGTTACTCGAGGCCGACTCAATTAATGCCCGTAATTAAAGATGCTTTAATTAATTCTGACTTGGTTTTAAGAGGATACTGATTTTGCTTACTCTACCACGACGTTTTTACTGCGAATTACAACTCGCACAAACAATCTTTATTAATCTTTATTATTGTTTAATTTTTTTAACGATCATAGCGAGTGTAGTATTTTTTTAAGTACAGGGTGTTCGGTCCAAGTGGTCCCGGCCGATAACACGTCAACTTACTTTTTTTTTTCAAAAACTAAATTTTCAAATAATACTATTCATTTCTGGCTTTCTTAGTAAATGCATCAAATTTTTTTGGAACATCCGGTGTAGCCGGAGATGCTACCAAATTTAGCTTTTCAAATGGGACACCTATGTTTTTTTTGCTCGAAACAATAATAATTGGCATGAAAAATACGGTAAACCACTATTTATTACATTTTACTTTAAATAATGCACTCAGAAAACGTACCGTTTATTTGTTGTAACAAATTTGAAGGCTGGGACCCTTCCATGATGGGCAATTATACTGTTAGCTTTTAAAATGCGACAGTAACGTCCCTAACAAAAGAAAATGTTGAGATTTCACTCTTTTATTGTAATATATGACTTTTTTAATATCTTTAAAGTTAGTTTATTAAATAAAATATTATATGCTTATATAATAAAATAAATTAAATAGTTGAATCAGTACTCTTTTACAATAACATTTGGGTGTCAGAACGCAGTTGGTAACATACGAATGATACGTGATGAGACATTTTTGTGAAAATTTTAGAAATCAGAGTGAAAAATCATAAACGTGGAAGGTAGTTTAATCAATGTTACCGAAAATTTGTTCAAATTTGTTGACCAGTGTAATCTTTCTTTGCTTTTCAAATCATATTGGCGATTTTATTTTTTTGACAACGATGTCACTTTGACAATTAGTTAATTAATTGAATAATGATTGTTTTTGTTAAAAATGACTGTTTTTTAGAACGCAGAGAAAAAAATTTAGATGGTGACGCCACAATGATAGTTATAATAAAATGAATCAGAACAAACAAAAAATATATTACATAATTTATTAAAAATTATTATTCCTTTTTTTTGAAATTTTTGCAATTTTTACTCTTTTTACAGAAAATTACAAAATTACTGTTTTCAAACTATTTACTCTACCGTTCTGTAGATGACATCTCTCCAGTTCCAAAATGTACCACCAGAAGAATTGGCGCTTGTGTACAGACGGAAAGCCGCTCAAACAAGTTTTCAAATAAAAAAGAACAATTATTTTTTTTAAGAAATACAGTAAACAAATTGTTTTTTTACAATTGGATGTTGTTTCTGAATTAAAAAAGTATCTCACACAAAGTTTTTATCTCATTTTAAGTATTTGTAACGGATTGCAAAATTCAATAGTTTTTATTTTTTTATGAAAAAACGCATTATTTAAATTGCATGAAAAAAATACAGTAACATAAGTAGGTAATCTATAATATACCGAAAATATTCAAATTTTTTTTCCGTTCAGTTTTGTTATAAAAAAATTAAATGGCTAAAAATAGAGGTTTTTTTTAAATTTATTTTTAAACAGGACAGACAAAACATTTCAAATTAATATATATTGCTGCTAAGACTATCAAAAAGTTATGATAATTTTTTCAGAATTTTTGAATTACGATTTATTTTTTATTCAGTATAGTTCAACCTTAAATATTTACTTTTTGAAAAAAAGAAGTACGTTTAGGTGACTTAGAACGAACACCTTGTATATCTTACTTTACAAAGTTCAAAGCTTGATCGAAAAGCTCTTTTTATATGTATTTGCATTTGACAAATCGTTTATCTCTCCCACAATGGTCTGGAAAATTGAAAGCAAGTAACATAACGGTAATTCCATTGATTCAGACAAACAAGGAACAACACTGTAACTAGTTTTAAACAATCCGACCAACGTCATGGGTCACGTGAATGCCACGTGTCGGTGCAAATTACACGTCACACGGGACTGATTAGTCTACTATAACAAAGAAGTCCGTGGTGACGTTGATGTGTGTAGCTACCAATTTATTAGCGGGGGTGATGTTTGTAGACCACCAGCAACAGCAGTTTCACCCCCGTCGTATAGTAAGAGCTATTAACGTTGAGTTGCAGAACCAGTTATTAGGGAATAAATTAACTTTGCTGTGACAAGTTTCAGTTTTGCAATAGGGCTAATAAACTACATTTAGCTAGTTTAGGAACATTGATCAGACTAGTTCAGTACACAAAAGCGCTTATTCTACAGGGTGTTTGTGGATTGCGAGCAAATATTTTAACCACTAAGAGAATTTGTTATGAAAAGTCGAATTGAAGGCCAAACAAATTCCGTATTCACATTTTATTTTTGCAATTTCCCCCCTATGATTTTCACGAGCCGTTCAGTGTGTCTGTTGGAAGTAAAAATATCAATGAAAATAAATTGCATTGAATGTTGACCGTGTAAGTTTTTATACAGAAAAAAGAAAACTTTTTGTCCAAAAAAATTATCACTTGTTTACACGTGTCAGTTTAGTTAGTCGTTAATGCGCTTTCGGGTGAATTGTGCACATTGATTTGAAATCGAATTGTCAATCAAGTCATTATGGCCAACTACTCAAACGCCAAATTAACTAGTGTACGGACATCGCATTTCTAAGACCGATTTTCACTAAATGTTTGGGCAGTTATCATTGAAGATCACCAAATTTGACCCCACATAAACATTTAATTAGTGCCGTTTATCTGGATTTTTTGGAAAATGTGTTGTCCGATCTAGTGGAGGACGCGCCCTTGGAGACACATGCGGTATTTACAAGTGAAGCTCCATTATGCCAAAGTCGTCACCAATTGATTGAACAATCATTTTCCCTAGAGATGGATTGGTTACGGTCACCAGGTTTAAATACGTGTGTTTTTTTGGGGGTTCACATGAAACAATTAGTGAATTAGTGTACGCAGCTCAAATTTATACCTTCGAGGGCTGTGTGTGCGAACGCAAGCTTCCCTAGCCCGAGAGTACAAGAAGTGTGCATTGCCAACGAATGACAACATTTCGAGCAATTTTTTATAATAGCAAGTATTGACCCACTAATATTGACCCTAATGTAGCGATATTTTTTTTGTCTTTACGCTGTTTACGTTCCAAAGTTTTTTCTTATGAATGATTGTAAACATCGTATTAAGACATAGGCGGGAACGCGTTTTCAGCCTCAATTTATTTTTAATTTTAACTCAGAAATGACGTGCTTTCGACAAAAGTTGGAATAACAAAAGTTGTTTTTTTTGACGAGTCCTATTAGTGGTTAAAATATTTGCTCGCAATCCTCAAACACCCTATATAACTAATTGGACGTGTTAATGGTGGAGTCTATAGGAGGCGGTATAAGAAAAAGGTTTCTGCTTCTTTAGTCCTGTTCGTCGCAATCTTTTAAGACGTTTCGTATTACTAGTATTAAATTACGTGCTACTGAACCTGTGATATCATCCGCCCCTGTTCAAGCTGTACAATTGTTGAAAAGAACTTTTTTCTCAATAATACTTGCAAGTTCAAGGGCGTTTGTTTAATTGTAAAAAATTAATAAAATAAAAAAAGTTTGGTAAAGCTCAAAGTTTTCGCCCTCTCGGTTTTAAATAAAGCTTGTGGGTCTCGGCAGTTTTGTGCTCGACTGCGCATCACACCCCAATATCTAGCTGACTTGATCCGAACGCATTCAACAACTCACGCAATTGTTGTATAATGGAGCTAACAGAAAAGCATTGTGTTCGAAAAGGAGCTGATGAAAGGGTGATTGCGTTAACCGGCCGGTATTTTCAAAGGTGGCAGCTTTTAAGAGGCCACTCCAATTTGTTACTCAATGTATTCAGAGATTTCGAGTTGATGGCATAATAATGATCGTGTTTTATCCGAACTTCCTCATGTGGAATGTTTGATCAATATTGTACGACAGGGTGGACAAGCAAATTGTTTTGGTTTGTTGCATTCGAATCCATTAGGAAATTACCGACGAGAATACCGTTTACCAAAAACTGAGTAAGAAATGAGAAAACAATTTTGTGGATTGTGGCTCAAAAACGCATCAGGAATACAGCTGTGGCAGAGGGTTGTTGCCTAAACAGCCGCTGAACGAATTGCTGAGGAAATACGGGAAGCAGTAAAAAGCGGCAAAAGCGATAAAGATCGGCAAAGAGCGCGATCCTCGACTGCTATATAAGTGTGGGAATGGAAACAGACGCGAGGCGACCATCCAGAAAATTCGTTTGTGGAGGAAAATGGAACCGGGTTTTTCTGAAGACAAATGATGTGGGGTGATGTATCCATACTAATGCGCCCTTCTCGCACCGTCAGACACACCGACCGTAAGCTTCACTTGCTGATTTCCACGAGAATTTTATTATTTTTCGACTCAGCAACCATTTACGTTTCTCATTAAAAGTTTTAATTCATAATCATAATTATTATCATCAATCTTCGGTATTGGCTAGTTCAATACCAACATATAAGTTTTGAGAAAGTTATATCTTTCTATTTAATTTTAGCAATTTGTTGGGCAACATTTTAATCTAAAGTTTTTATTATATAATTTGGTAAAATGGGTTAAATAATATTTGAATCAGTTTTTGGGGCATATGTATACTGGAATGCTAAGAGGGATCTATTAAGAGTTTCAAAAGTTTAAACACCAGCAAAAGTTCTTGAATTCTTTAATTTTTGAAAAAAACATTGCTTTTCGGTATTATAATCTAAAGAGAATAAATACAGGAATTATGTTTCAAAAAAACTAGGGTGTAATAACAACAATAATTATGGTTTATTCTTTCCTCCTAGGGGGATATTAAATGATCAGCATTTAGTCTGAGAATAAATCCAGATGTTTTTTTACTGCCTAACTTTAATGTCTCTATAGACATGAACTAATCCATTTACTTTATATTTATTGTATATAAGTCATACATACAAGGAAAGTTTTATGAGGAAACTTGTGAAAACTGGTACAGTACTTAGTTTAAATCATACTTTGTAGGTAAGTACTGTTTTTCATTATTTAAGTGACTTTTCTTATACAGTGAGTAAAAAATATGAAGGAAAATTTGTAACAAGGATTCTAAAGTTTTCTTCAAAATTGTTATAAAAACACAAAACCTGAAGTTTTACGAAGAGTCGAGTAATAAGCCAAATAATTTTCTTTGAGTGACAAATAACCAGCAAATTAGCGTAGGGATGTTTTAGATTATGATTTTCCTACAAATAAAAATTAATGTTTATAAGAATATGTGAAATATATGTACTTTATTTTTGTGTTAGAACACAATGTGATTTAAGTAAAAGACTGTCTGAATGTTAATTCTGTAATAAAATAATAGAAAAAAATTTAAATAAAATTTAATGAAATTATGTACTTATTAAAAAATTATACCTTCATAGAAAGAAATAAACTACTTTAAAA
>NW_025401063.1:15806141-15831166 GCF_015345945.1 Tribolium madens | reverse complement strand
TTTAGTGATTTTTGAAAGGCTGTAACTCATCGAAAAATGGTCATATCTAGATTTAAAAGCTTTAAATTTCTAGTTTTGAGATTTTTTGGCAAATATTTTTTGTGCTACGGTTATCACGCAATTCTAAGTAATAGCGCAAGAAAAGAAATTCTAAATTTTTCTTTTTCTTTTGGTCCACGGATGTGGGCAATTTTTTTTTAGTTAAGTCAATGCATAGGCCAAATAACATTTTTGTTTACCTTTAATATGTTTTCTTCATATTCTTTTTACGTCAATTTGTCGCTGAGATATTTGACTTTAAATGAAAAAGGATCCTCTTGTCTTTGATCATGGATATCTCAGCAACCAATGACCACATAGAGAATATAAAGGTAGTGTCAAAAACTGGAATAAATGTCTTATAAGATATTTTTTTTTTCATTGATTTTCATTCTTTTTTTTAACATTGATTTAAAGAAAAGAGAAAAAAGTAAGTTTTTGCGTTGTTTTAGTAAATCTACTCCATATTCACCAATATTGATAGGGAGACTAATGTTTTTAGGTGATTTTACAGCTCAAAGTATCCCCCACAGCTCTGCTAATTTTTAAATCGATCCATCAAACCGTTTTTTCGGACCGATTGATCAAAGTTTTGCAAAAGAATTAAAAAAACAATTGTACATATTGTTTCTGAACATCACCTAATCTTCGCCAAGATGGGACAAACATTTTTTTTAGCTTTTTTTTACAATTTTGCATTAGCTAAATTTGAAAAAAAAAAATCAAAAAAGCTTTTTGATTTTTTTGTCAAAAATTAATCAGTATTATTTCTTGAATTTTTTTACAAATTTAAAAAATCTTAAACATTCTTGGTTTAATTTTTTTTTATTTTTAGCAAATAGCTAATGCAAAATGGTAAAGAAAGTCGAAAAAAAATGTCTTTCTTATTTTGATAAAGATTAGACAATGTTCAGAAACAATATGTGCAATTGTTGCTTTAATGCGTTTGATCAATCGGTCCGAGAAAACGAATCAATGGATCGATTTCAAAACTTACGAGGCTATGGGGGGTACATTAAGCTGTAAAAACAGCTAAAAACATTAGTCTCCCTATCAATATTAGTGAATACACGGTACGTTTACTAAAACAATGCAAAAAGTTACTTTTTTCTCTTTTATTTAAATCAATGTTGAAAAAAATATTTTTCAAAAAATCATAAAAGGATAAGACATTTATTCCAGTTTCTGACACTACCTTTATATTCTCTGTGGTCATTGGTTGCTGAGATACCCATGATCAAAGACAAATGGATCCTTTTTCATTTAAAGTCAGATATCTCATCGAAAAATTAACGTAAAGAGAATTTGAAAAAAGCATTCTAAAGTTAACAAACATGCTATCCGGCCTATAAATTGACTTAACTAAAAAAAAATTCTCAACGTCTGTAGACCAAAAACAAAAAAATAAAAATTTAGAATTCATTTTCTTGGGCTATTACTTAGAATTCCATGATAACCGTAGCACATCAGAACAAAAGATCTTAAAACTAGAGACTTAAAGCTTCAAAATGTTTTTTTTTAATCTAGATATGACCATTTTCTGATGAAAAACATCAAAAAATTTAGGAAAATTTTTTGTTCCTTTAATTTTTTGAAGTAGCAAATTCGGTCTATAAGCCTGAGTTAAAATTACCCTGGTAAAATTTCCTTCTTTAATAACAAAATTTTGTTCTTTTTAGGTTGATTTGTGAGTCTTAGAGCAAAACTGTTCGCCATTCGAAAGCCAGCAGGAGGTATAATGGAGCTTGGAGCGTAATTTAATTTAAATGTTTAACGTTTGATTTGAAAACGAGGTGATGAGATGGTTGATTGAATTTATAAAGTCTGGCAGATGATGTGAAATCGGGCAGATGTTGAAGGAGCCGACGAGGAGTTGCCCGAGAGAGCGTTCTATGCTCCTTGATTAGTGTTTATAACAACCTTCATTAAAACTTTGATTAATAACCGCTAAATTGAGTGTTAAATTCATTACACAAAGTGAATAAATTGAAGATTAATTAACCATTGATAATTTAAACTCGCTAGGCCGTGGCTTAACGAGGTTAAAATTTGCATTTGAGGACGGAAAGCACTTTACAGGCATAAACACAATTAGGAGGGGGCAATGCGTGGGAGGATTGAAGGGTTGCGCTGCTGATGGACCTACGGACTACATAACAGTGCTACTTCATTAAACACAAGAAGGGTTAGCCGGAAGTGTCAAGTGCACGCGTACTTCCGCCGGCCATCACCATCCATCACATTCTTATTCTCTTAATCCTTCCGTCTACAAGTTTTTGCGTGCCGTCGAATACCACCCCTCAGGGATAATCAATGTAATTGAGTGGAGCTTTGCAATAAGCTTGATTATTTCACACACTAAAGACACCGATGCATGCGGTTTTCTTAATTGTTATCTGGAAGTGGGCTAATCTTTGATCTAGCTTTATTTATTTAAGTCAAAAATGTTAATAAGTTGAATAGTTTTGCACTTGGAGATTAGCAGATTTAAAGCGGATAATGACTATAATTTATTAGTAGCCGCATATAGAGAAACTGCATCGCATGTTTTACGGATTGCTGAGTTATGTAGGAAAATGACGGTTAATTAAGTTAGAAGTCAAGCCTTGAAAGATTTAATTTATGGTTAACACATTTTATTTATTTGTTGTTTTTTAAGGTTCTATCCGCAAACGTCACAGAAATGACTTTTTTATGACTAAATGACACAAGTAAACCTCTGTATTTTTTCTTAAGCCTTTTTCTTGTCTTGTCTCTTTTCTAGCAGTAAAACTTATGTCATATCAAAAGATAACCTGTTTGTGAACATCGTAATTAAATGATGCAAATTTGTGGATTTTGGGTTTACGTGATTGTCATTTTTGTATCAATTTTATGTGTACATCGACTGTACTATTAAATTCATGAAAAACTAGAACAGCAAACTGTCATAGTTATGGACAACTTTTAAAAAATGTTGTAGTGTAACGGTTTTACGTACTTTATATCAACTGGTTACTAAGTCCAACATGTCAAGTAAATAATCTAAATACTTCTATGGTGGTTGGTTTACCTTTTACTGCAATTTAGCGTCTTTTTCTAGCCTTATTTAAAGATTTAGTGTTTTAAAAACTTAAAATTTCAAATTGTCACAATGACAGACGTCTATATTTGACATTTTCATGGCCTAATTTAGTCCAACAAAATGTTGTACTAGTTATAAATTTGGTAGCACATTGTAGGTAGATCATCAGCATTTGACATTTTAGGGTGCCTGTTTTTCGAGCTCCACCATGAAGATGTCAGTTATGGGACAGGGTGAATTGCGCTCAGTTTTAGAAACAGGTATAATGAGGCTAATAAGGGTCGCTAATCCTTAAGGTGAACTGCGCTCAGTAGCATCACATCAGGGTACCATAGGTATGTTTTAATGAAAAAAAAATATTAAAAAAGAAGCAAATAGATTGATCCACTTTTGTAAAATGTCTATCTTATAAGTTTGACTAATTTTTTTAAACACTGTTATGTAATGTACATATTTGTATTCAGTAAATGTAATAATCTATTTCGTTTTGGTTTATTTCCAAAAGTAGAGTACATTTTCGCTACTGGTTCATCCTTATTTTTATCAGCCGACCGAACTGAGCGCAATTCACATAGGGATTAACGCAACGCAGGTATGTAAAAAAAATTGAGCGCAGTCCACTGTAAAGATTAAAATGCCGTGCTTGAAGTGAGCGCAATTTAGCGGCACCCTCAGTTATTATAAGAGATAGTTATTATAAGAGATAGTTATTATAAGAGAGGTCTGTTAAATTAGAACAAAGTTGTGCATTTTCATGCTGAACAATTATCTGGAAGAAAATTTAATGTGTCATTTTTAGTTTTTAAATTATTGGAAAAAAACAAAAAGTTGTAATTTATAAATTTCATTTTTATTTTTTCAAGCGAAAACTAAAAGAATTAAATTTTTTTAACTAGGATGTTCTTGAGGCACTTTTTTACAAGGAATCTAAAAAATAATTTAATGTGTCCTTCAGTTTTTGAGTTATCAGAGAAAAATGTAATTTTGTAATTTTTGTTTTTGTTTTTTTAAGCGAAAACCAAAAGAACTAGATGTTTTTAACTAGAACATTCTAGAAGAGGCACTATTTTACATGGAATCTAAATTTATCATCGTATTTTCCAAGCCATTCTTGATGCCAGAGTTACAAAACTCAAATTTGGGTTTTTTATGGATTTTTGCATATTTGGAAAGTTTTTTTTTCCTGATTACAACGATGTATCACACTATATGATAATGATCAAATCTCACATGCTAAAAAGTGCTTTGAAAAAAACGCCAACGATTTTGTTTAACAAACTAAATTTTGACAGTTCTCTGGATACCGCTTTCGGATGTAATTTATGCATTGTAATGCGAGGCGTAGTAGATAAATTTGAAGGAATTTAAAAGTTTTGCTTGCATATTTGTCTGAACTGTTAAAATTTAGTTTGTTAAACAAAATTGTTTGTGTTCTTTCCAAAGCACTGCGAACAAAAACTTGTTTTTTTCAATTTTAATCAGGTAATTCGATCATATTGTGTGATACCTTGTTGTAATCAAAAAAAGAACTTTTAAAAAATGTAAAAATCTAATATGGCGTCCATAAAAAAACAAAGTTAAGTGTTGTAACTCTGACATCAAGAACGTCTTGAAAAATACGATGATAAATTTAGATTCCTTGTACAAAAATGCCTCAAGAACGTCCTAGTTAAAAACATCTAGTTCTTTTGGTTTTCGCTTAAAAAAAAACAAAAATTACAAAATTACATTTTTCTCTGATAAATCAAAAACTGAAAGACACATTAAATTATTTTTCAGGTAATTGTTCAGGATAAAAATGCGCAACTTGGCCTTAATTTAATCAACCTCGTATCTCTTATAATAATTAAGATAATTGCAACGGAGCTCGAAAAACAGACACCCTGTATAAACTACACTAGTCACTCAATAGTTAAATCAGTAAAGACATTCAAAAATTTTAACATAAATTTCGATACTGAGGCTTGACGTTTGTTATGCTTCCATTGCAAAGCGTTCTGATTATTTTGTTCATTTATTTGCTAATTATAGTGTCGCTCTTTACTCTCAATCTAAATACGTTTACGGATAAAGTAGTATGTTATTTACTTATTCACTGCGTTCGGCAAAGTAAACACTCAGCTTTGCTACGTAAACTATCACTTTTTCTCCTATTAACATAATATACTATTTTCTATTATTGAACTAAACTAATAATATAGAAGCTAGTAAATTTTTTTGAGACTGATTTTTCCAGTCATCAAACATCGATAGGATTGTTGAGTTAGTCAAGACCGAAGCTAATAGAGAACCCACTATTTGAAGTGTCTTGCAAATGTCTTTTAAAATTTTCAAGACAAAATTAAGCTAAACAAAAATAAACTATATTCCTTTATTTATATAGAAAACGCAAAGTAAATAAAAAACACTTATAGTTTCTTTAGCTTAAATAATACAAAGCATTTCAAATATGTATTTTCGTCAAACAAAATTCTTTTTTTTTTGTTGTTTTTTAGTATGCCTTTTTCTGTCAGAAAAATAAGAAGGAAAAATCTTTAAAATCTTCTCAAAATTCATAAACTACTCGTAAGTACTCGTATATCAAAACAATTGTTGATGGTATTCAAATGTTAAACCAACTTTTTATAAAAACTAAAATCTTATAAATTTTTGAATATTTTTGCAAAATTTTTGCCTTAACTTGTTCAAAAACATACACAAAAACAAAGAAGAGTTGTGGTTGTTTGCGTGTTTTGTGTTTCTAAAAGCTGATATCAGTAATTGAGATAACGACTGAAATGAAGTGGCGTCGGTGTTCGGTGAAATCCAGTATCTCTAATCAAGAAGTAACAGAGATAATGATTGAAATTGAAATGGATTTCGGACGGTAACGCAAACGCAAAGGGCGCCAGGTGATCTGGCCTTGATTAAGTGGCGCGTTTAAGCGTCGCGTGACTGCAGCAACGCCGTTATTAGACACGACATTCGGAATTATTTTATCAGCGGCTGAGACGCACGAGGACCCTTATTTCCTGCCATTTATTAGCAATCACGCGCAGCACTGGCCTTTTCTTACCCCGTGCCAGCTTCGTGATCGCATTAATTATGCGAACCACCCTTGCATGCTAGTTTTAATAGTCGGGCCGGAGCTGAGTTGAGCTTTGCCTTGTTGGTTTAGGGCCGAATCGCTGGCCCCGTATAATGTAAGATAAATTAATTTTATTGCCGACTAAACAGCCGAAGATTGTTGTCGAGTCGGCACGCGATGTGACATGTATTTATGTTGCGAGCGCACGAACGCCTCGTTACGCATGCGGGGATGAAAGAGGGGCGCCGCGACGCCCCCGCACAAATCCGAAACTTTAAATTAAATTTCCGTTTTTGAATTGCACGCAACAAGCCAACCAATTGCCGTTTTATATTCGAGAGTCGGCCGCCCGAGGCCGGCAACTTTCTTCTGCGGAAAATAGCTTTTCTTGGATATTCTCCGACCAATATGAGTTGAAGAGCAAATAAAATAAAAACACACAAAGTTATTCAATTTAGACGAATTTTGCGCGCGAGTTAACCTATATTGAATCGGTGTGGGACGACGACGACGACGGCGGACGCCCTCCAAAAGGGGTGCAAGCTGACTCACTTGATTTCCGCGATTGTCGCGTGCACCTGGACGACTCGGCGCCAATTTATCACAGCGCCGAACTAACAAGACGCCTCTAACGAGACAATCGGATTACACTCTCGATCTCGTGTCAGATTGACGCTCCACAAAGACTTAGACCGACACGGCTTCCCGACGCTAACAACAAATGTCTAATTGCCTTCAGCGTTCTTGGCCACTCCTCACCGATCTCAAAACCAAAATAATAATCCAGGGTAAACTTAGTATAGATGCCCCCTTGGGATATATGGCCACTTATTTAAAAATTGCGAGTTTGCAGTAACTTTTCTGCAGTTTGGCCATCCAATTTTTGGTGTTTTAAATTTTAGATGTTAGGCAAAACCTGGACAGTTTTCTTGCTTCTGTCATTCGTGTAACTGGCATTAAAGGTAAGTACTTTTTAAACCGGTACTTGAACGCTGGGATTGTAGAAATGAAATTTTGGTTTTAACTAATTCAAACACATAATTTTAGCATATCGGTTGTTTTGTTGCAAAACTAATGTTTTTTTTCTTCTTTTTTGGGGTAATATTTGCGCTTTTTCAATGTTTGACACAGTTATTTAGAAGGGCATCTATCCCCAACATTGAGTGCCCCCTCAAATTATGGGATATACGCCGTTACAAAACATGTAGTGTTTTTCTCTTCTAGAGTGACAAAATGTCACGAAAATACGTTCGGAAGCCAAATTGTAAGCCCCGAGCTTATGGAAAGACATTCTGAATTATCGGTTAGACAAAGTGAAGGCCTCTCAGTTGTTCGAGCCAAAGGAATGTGCCGAGAAGAAATCGAAAATTTTTTTTGATAACAGTTGTGAAATTATTAATATTAGTGATATGTCTTCTGTTTTTTTTGAACTTGATGAAAATATTTGCGGAAGATAACTCGCTGCTAAAAAACATAAACTTAATACGAGTAATACGTCAAATAATGTTGTTAATGTAGTACATCATTCACCTGAACATGACTTTGACCAACAGGAGGTATCTGAAAATATCATAGAAGTACCAACACCTTCAAAAATTTTAGAAAATCTTACACCAGTTCCGAAAATTCCTGTTACAAAAAGTAAACGAAAAAGATCTGCTACTATTCTAACAAAAAGTGATAAACTCAGTGTCAAAAAGTATATAACACAGAAGACAGAAACCTTAAAGAAAAATACCATTAGAAAAGTTGAAGACAGAAAAGCTAAAAAAAAAACTAAAAAAGAAAGTGTCATAAAGGATCAAGAAAATACGAGTAGTTCCGATGAAGACGCAAAATGTGCTGAATGTTTGGAAGACTACTATAGTACAACTCAAAGAAGTGACTGGATTAAATGTGTAGATTGCAGTCATTGGCTACATGAAACGTGTAGAATGTATGATCCCAGATGTAATGAATGCGGAAGAAAATTTAATCGATTGGAAACGTGCAAAAAAAGAATTTAGTTATTTTTGTTACTTTTATGTATTGTATTCACTTGTATACCTACTAAAAATGTAAAAATCAAATTTCTAAGTTTAAAATATTTTTTTAATAATGTTTTACTTCAAAATTTAAAATAAATACTTTTGTTTAAGTAAATATGCCTACTATCCCACAAAGTGGAGTTAATCCCATACATCAAAGGCAACTATACCTTAATGCCGGATACTTGACCATTTTAAAGATTGCACAAAAATGACTTTTATAGCTTTAAAAAAGGTTTAAAAAATCTTAATCAGTATAAAATGACGTCTAAATTAAGAGCAAAATTAAAATAAAAAACTCTTAATTTAGTAAAATAAGTTAAATTGTCTGTTGAAGAAAAATTAGTTTTGGGGGCATATATCCCGAGTTTACCCTATATACAGGGAGTTTACGGTCTTGAGATTGAAATTTAAATGAGATGATATTCACAGTAAAAGAAAACTAATACGCTGTATAAAACAAAAATTCACGTTGTTAAAGGAAATTATTCATTTTACACTATTTGTTTGAGAACTGCTGCTTCGGCTGCAACAATGGTCATTAGTATCATTACCTTGTGTTTCACCGTAAATCATAATCACGACAACCAATTTATTATTTTAATATTTGTCATACATATTCAAAAATTTGGAAAAAAAAATTAAGAAAAACGAATCAAACCATTCGCTGAAAGAGATTAAACAGAAGATCTGCGAATTTTGATAAAAACAAAAGCAAAAGCAAATCAAATGATGACAGTGTCAAAACTATGAAGTGACTTTTCTCTTTCATTGTCATGGATACGATTTTTTAATCTGTTGCAACAATACAATTTTATCTGAACAAGGAAATAATTCCAGTGACCCTCAAACCGTGTACCAATATTTTAAATTAAGTTAAATAACATTCTTGATAATAACAATTGTGTGAGTTTTTTCCTCGGTTACAGTGTTTCTGTACTCTTCTATTACTAGGTCAAATTTCAACTCCAAGACTGTAAACACCCTGTATATAAAGAGGCTTGTCCTGAGTGACCTATCAACCCACAGCCTAAACCGCTGGAGACAGAAATTTCAAATTTTCGAAGTAGATACCTTTTATAACGTAGGCATCCAATAAGAAAGAATTTTGGAAAATCAACCCCTATGGGGGTTGAATGGGGTGGTAAATTCGAAGTTTTAAAGCTATAGCCATGAAAATTGGTATTTAGGCTTTCGGGTAAAAATAAAAAAAATACGTATTTTACCATTTTTGGAAATTTCACCCCCAAGGGGGTTGAACAAGGGTAAAAGGTCGTAAAATATTTGTATTTTTTTTAAAGTTAAATTCATGAAAAGTGGTATTTGGGCTCTTACTTAAAAACACAAAAACATGTGTTTTAGGATTTTGGAAAATTTCATCCCCAAAGGGGTCAAACAAGGGATGAAAATTTGTATAAATATTTATAAATTTGTCATTTTTGAAGTTATATTTATGGAAATTGGGATTTGGGCTATCGGTTAAAAATGAAGAAACACGTGTTTTAGGATTTTTGAAAATCCCACCCTGGGATGACAATTTGTCATTTATAAAGTTAAATCCTTGAAAATTTGTATTTAGTCTTTCGATTAAAAATCAAGTAATACGTGTTTCAGAATTTTTAGAAATTTCACCCTCAAAGGGGTTGAACAAGAGTAAAACTGCGTAAAATATCCGTTTTTTTAATGTTAAATCTATGAAAATTGGTATTTGGGTGTTCAGTTAAAAGCAAAATAGCACGTGTTTCCAGATTTTGGAGAATTCTATCCCTAAGGGGGTCAAATAAGGGATGACAGTTTGTATAAATATGTATTATAGTTAAACATGAAATGAAACTTTGTATCAAAATTTGTCATTGTTAAGTAATATCCATGAAATAAGACTTAAAATTTTACGGTTTTTAAATAAGTTATAAAAGGCGGACTTTTTATTTTTACTACGAAGTTCATAATAAATTATGTGTTGCTATATTTTGTTAGTAAATTTCTTAGCCCTTCTGCGTTTTGAAATAGTTGTGAATGTCAAACTACCACGCGAGCGAAGCCGCGGGCAACAGCTAGTACCAAATACAATTCGCAAATTAAATATGCCAATATAATGCATAAATCGGGTAATTTAGAAAGCATTGGAAATACAATTGATTATTCTTTATTTTTTTTAGTTAGCGGAAACGGCATATCTTGCAACACTGAACAGACACCTGTTAAAAAAATGTCTCTTGGTGTACAACCATTTAACGAACTAACAAATTCAACAATAAATTAAATCCTACAACATCGGAAACAAAAGAACTAAGATGCCTAATATGGAAATTGACAATTCTGTTTACCTCAAAAAAAGGCTTGAAAAGAAAATCTAAATTTATTCTTAGCTTAGCTGAAAGTCTCTCACCATTTGAGAGTAGGTTATTATAAAGACTTCACATAAAATCCATTTTTTTTTAAATAATTGTCAAAGTGTTGTCATGTTGGTATCAGCCACTGTTATTACGTTGACAAAGTAAAATGTCAATTGAGAATGTCAGCCGTTTTCTTACGAAAGCGCTTGCGCTACTGAAGCCCCAATTACTTTTAAATTTAAAATTGAAATTACAACGTAAAGGGCACAGAAAGATGGAATTGGTTGGTATTAGAATTATTTCTGTGACGTTGCGGATGGCGGGAATACGCTACCCGTTTTTGAGGAAATTAATACGATAACGAGTCAGTTAACTGAATTATAATAATTGTTTGAATAAATTATTGTGAAATTGTGTTTTATCTCAAGAAGAGTCGTTTACAAAAATGAGTTTCCGAAAGCAAGGATCTGAACTCTAACATAACAAGAAAAATAGCTATGATTATATTTTGTGAATATATGCAGACAAAAAACCAACCATGTTAAAATTCTTCATGAATTTGACAATTTTGATTGTGTAAAAACTCCTAAAAAAGAACGGCATTCAATAAATTGCATGACTAATCCAGTATTTTATTATATTCCTACAATAATGATTCAATTTTCTCCAGAATCAGATTCTGAGGACGATTGGTGGTCTGAAAATTTTGAATCAGATTCTGAAAATGAGTAAATATTTAAATTACCCATTAAATAATTTTTTTCCGGTTAAGAGTTGCATTTTTCCGTGTCTTACCGTCCTTATTTTTTGTCTTTTGGTAAAAAATTTGCTTCCACTTGAAACTCTTCTGACATTTGAAAATTACTAACATAACCTCAAACCTAATCTAAAGAGATATACAGATAACATACAGCTGTGTCGAAAAAAAGGTTTTAAGATTGTACAGTGTGGTCTTTGATGGAATTTTGAAATTGACAATTGTTTTTAAAACAAATGGACTTTACCTGCCTTTCTCAAAATTTCACTTATAAATCTTTTCAAAGTTTACTTTCTTATTTTTACTTAAAAAAGTTCAAAAAACAAATATTATAATATAACATTATTATAAACATAATATAAAGTCTGTTTTTTTTTTAAATGAAAACGCCAAACAGTATTAACGTGGGCACCACTAGTAAATTTATTTATGGGAATTTTAATAAAGGAAGTTGGTAGTTTCGGTTTTTTGAATTAATTTAAAAACAATGTCATTAAACGTCAACACAAAAAATCGTGTAAGAAAATTTAGAGACGAAACACCAAAAAATGAACCAATTCGGTACCGCAAAAAGTTTTTCGAAATTTGGAAACGAATAGTTCGCAAGCAGGAAGTTAGCCAAAGGGCGCGTTAAAATGTAGAAGCAATTTGTAATGCAGGTTTGCTAAACATTCTCAATTTTTAGCAAGAAATTGACAAGAATACAAAATAAACATGAATGAAAAAGAACCTCGGAAGAACGCAATTAAATTAGTGTCTTGTGCATGTTTTTGAGGAACGAGTTGAAAAAGTAACAATTTTGATACTAAACCAGAAGAAGAATTTATAAAATGCTTCAACTTTGAACTCATTTTAATAAATAACACAAAATTTATTGCCAATCATCATAATACCTACTTGTATCTTTTGTTAAATAACTTTTTAGCACTGAATTCTGTTTTTAGACCTTAGGTAATGATGTCTGTCCTCAGGTATTCAATTATACCGCTTTTAAAAACCAAACAGGCACACAAGATTCATATAAATCAAAATTTTGACAATATCTCAATTTGAAAACATAACCATAATTTTTTAACAAAATTTCTAGGGACAAAAACAAAATTTTGACTTGGTAATTTCCATTTAAAGAAAAAACAGACTTTAGCATTTTTTCTGTGTTCCTGATATCTCACTTGGCATTTTTCTCTAGGGAGCGAGTTTTCAAAGACCCTGATGTATAAAAGAAGTCGAATCTGAGCAATATTTTTCTACGAGGATGACAAATTCGTATCGTCGATTACGAATGCGTAAACTACACCAATAAATTTGCCCAAAATTATGACAGATATAAATAATCCTAATAACGTAAAGAAAACAATAAATAATCAAAACGAGGGTGGTTTCGTGACTGGCTCGACTAGCGTGTTTGCATTACACATCTTTACATATACGTTATAATTTTTAATCAACAATCCTACTTCGTTATAAATTTATTATTAAACCATTATCTTTGCTTATATTTAAATATGACAACAATTTGAATGTTGGGTTGCCGACAGTCTATGTCTTCTAAAAAAAAATATAAACGAATCTTAAATTGTCGTAATGTATCTATAGATTTTCAATAATGTATTGTTACATAAGCCTAATCAATTTTTTATTCGGTTTTTATTGGCAAATTATTATTTTTTATTAGAAAATTGCCTAGAATTGGAGCGACAGGAAAACGTCATCTTTCATGCGTGATGCTTGATATAACCGACTTAATTGGACATTTTTATGGCCCGTTGAGTTATTTTTTCATAATGATTGATAAAAAATCTATTTTTCAGATCAGGATTTAATTTTTCAGGAACGCGTTCTTACCTGCACTCTGACTTCCGGGAGGTTGACTTTCATGGCAAGTTCCTCTCTGCTGTAAACATCAGGATAATGACTTTTCTCAAAGGCGCGTTCTAGTTCGTGTAGTTGATATGTTGTAAACGTGGTCCTATTTCTCCTGTGCTTTTTCTTGCATCCGTCTCCCTCTGATAAACCGGAATTATTGACTGTTCCTTCATCTTCGGAACCGCTTCCTACAGGACCCGATATTTTCCCGTATCGGAGTTCAGAGACACCGTCGTTTGAGTTGCAACTTCCTTCGCCTGAAATATTCGTAAAAATTCACCCTAACAAAATCACGAAAAATTATTGCCGAAATCGATTATCGCACAAGTGCCAAGAACAGGGGATTTTCCTCGCATGTATTATGTAATCATATTTTGACTTCAATCGATCATACGGTAATTCATGTATAATTAAGTAGAATCACACCTGTCCCAGGGCGGTAATCAAGCCGACAATGTTCCTAACTAATAGAATACAATACAAACACGCGATACACATTATATATCATAACCTAATGTGCAATGTCCGCACTATCGCCTCAACTATCGCTTTCAAACGCTCCCTCAATTATTTATCAATGCAGAAACACATTAATTACCCTCTTATCAGACATAATCTCGACACGTTTTCAAACAACACCAGTCTATTAAACTCCCAAATTGTTATTACCGGAATCATTTATTCATTGCAGTATCCTGTATCGATTATAAAATTAACTATGTGTTCAAATGGACAATCTGATACGCTTGATTACTAAGTAACAACAGAGGTAAAAAAATTACCAAAAAGAACGAACTCACCACACAATAAAGCTCTCCAACAAAAAAAGTATTTACTGATTTATATTTCTGTTAAACCGAAGTAAGCATAAACATTTAGTAAAACTATAATTATTATTAACGTACAAACAATATGGCGTGGCTTTAAACTATCGATCAACACTTGAGTCTTCAATTTATTAACAGAATTACTTAAAAAAAATATTTTCAAACAGTCGAAAATTGCGCCTTTGTGTATCTCTATAGAAATGGTTGAAGTGGCCACTTTTGTTAACTGGAGTTGAAATACTTTAACTCCTAGGAGTTAAAATATCCACAGGGGCTGCTCGACGGAGTCAAATATGAGGTCATTAAAAGCACGATTTATTTAATAACTAAATTAAGTATTTATTAAAAAAACCTCGAAACAAGCAAAATAACAAAATTATATTACCCAATACTTAAACGGTACCACTGTGGAACATGTGCATGGTAAGAAAAATTTCAGAGAAAAATTTCAAGTAAGATGAAATACTAGGAAGATGGAAAAACTGTTTAAAAAATTCTATAGGTATGTCAAAAAAGTTTGACATTCATTTTTTGATATTTGACTTTTTTTATGTCTATTTAATAATACTGATGATTTTGTGCATGTTTTTTTTTATAATTATTTAGTAAAGGTACAAAAATTTATCCAATAAAAGCCACAAATAACATTAAACAGAGTTACAATTTAGAATACAGCTTCCTTGTTTCCTCTTCTAACAGCTTGTAGCAAAAAAAGTAGGAAAGTTATTTTTCCAACAAAAAAATAGAGACAAAGTGCAAAATTTAAACTCTCATAACTTTGAAACTTTAATATATAGAATATTTTTAACATTTTTTCCATGTTTTCAGTATTTTACCTTACTACTATTTTTATTATACAGGGTATTTCAGGAGTAATAATGAGCCCGATAGAATTGAAAATGCAACCCACAATACATTTACAAAGTTAACGTAGATATTTTAGATATCGCATTGAAAAACTGATTATGAATCCTTGATAGCTTTGCTTTCAATAATTCTATTTGTAACAACTGACATTAAATTTAACAAAAAGTCAAAATGATCTGATTCTGATTCTCATTTATGGCGAATTTGGGAAAAATGTTTCTGCCGTTGAGCCTTTGTAAGACAATGTTTCTCAAATAGAAAAATTCCTAAAAGGTTTGAATAACTAAAATGTTTTCCAACGGTAGAAAGACAAATAACCTTAAAAATTGTGTTTTTTGTCTTGTCAATTTCTTTGTATCAGTCACACAATATCTATGTTTTATTAATTTTAAAATTCATAATCAAAATCTATGAAGCCTATGCAACTGCTGGCTGCAGTTCAAATTTGGTCAGGCTCATTATTATTCGTGAAATACCCTGAATTGTTTTGATTTTTCCTATCTTTACTAATGTAGTAGTAGTTTTAACATTAAACAATTTTTCTCTATGTTATTTTAGGTTTTTTCGAATCTATTGCTGTGTTCAGATTAGAACAATAATTTTCTGCAGCAAAATTTAGAAAAAATAAGTTTGTATAAAGGCTGTTCTGGCTAACTCCACATTAGAAGAAGTGTTGGAAATTTTGAAATCGATTTATTTATCTACTGCCCAATAAAAATGTTTTTATTGTGTTTTTTTCGTTCCTGTACCTAAGTTTGGCCGTTTTTAAGATTTTTTTGAAAATTTTTGGATTTGAAGCTTCTTTTTTAAAAATCGATAATCGGTTTACAAATTTTTTCAATTAAAGACCATGATCTAAAAATGACGATTTTATAATTAAATTTATGATTTACCTTAAAAAGTTAAAGAGTTCATCGGCAACTAATTCCAGCCCATTTTGTCTTTCAACTTATAATCATTTTGACGTTTCATGTGCCGTTAGTTCAAAAACAGACATACGTTTTCGGATTCAAAGATGACTGGATTACAGATTAAGTTGATCTTTCGATACATACATCCTCCACTGTTGCTCATTGTGATTTTAAGAAAACGATTTTTTTACTATCAAGGGTGACACCAACCCATCAGAAAAAAAACCTAAATTATGAAGAATTATTTGTTTTTTTTTTAATTTTTCGTAACAAAAAATATTGTGCCTATTTTGACAATCTCGTTAGATAAATAATTATTTTGTAATTTTATGTTTTCTGGTATACAGGGTGTTCGGTCCAAGTCGGCCCGGCTGATAACACCTAAACCTACTTCCTTTTTTCAAAAAGTAAATATTTAAGTAATAATATTCATTCTTAGCTTTCTTAATAAATGTATCAAATTTTTTTTGCACATCCGGTGTTGCCGGAAATACTACCAAATTTAGTTTTTCAAATGGAACACCTATGTTTTTTTTTCCTCCAAACAATAATAATTGACATGAAAAATACTGAAAAACCACTATTTATTACATTTTGCGTAACACAATGCAATCAAAAAACATCTTAAATTTTAGAATTTTATTAGGAAATTGGTCGCGTAGCCTGATGTTAAATTTTAAAGGAAAGGTGTGAATAAAAAAATGCTTGGATACAGTTTAATTGTTGGTTTGACAAATCTAATTTGTCAGTTGATGAGCGAGTTCTCTTATGGAAACTCTTAGATTTTCTTCGACTAATAATAGAACATTCAGATTTCTATTTTCTTGTTCTTCACAAAGAACCACAGGTTTTTTATTTTCAAGAAGCGAACCTATTCGTCTCAGTTGTTTTTCAATTCGACTAAATTTCCAACGATTTGGATGAACTCTATTTGGGTATTTTTCTCTATACTGTCTTTCAGCTTCCGCTCTATTTTTATTGCACTTTAAAACACTTCAAGCTGATCTACCAATTTGTCGTAATTTATATCATCCATTATTAAAGATCTCAATAAGATTTATTGACAAATTAGGCTTTGTAAAACTAACAATTATCGGTATCCAAGCATATTGCTTTTTGCATGAATACCTTGACAAGTAAAATCCCCCTACGTTGCAAAATTTGCAATAAAATTCAAAAATTTAAATTGTTTTCTGAGTGCATTATGTAAAGGAAAATGTAATAAATAGTGGTTTACAGTATTTTTCATACCAATTATTATTGTTTTGAGCAAAAAAACATAGGTGTTCCATTTGAAAAACTAAATTTGGTAGCATTTCCGGCTACACCGGATGTGCCAAAAAAAAATTTGATACATTTACTAAGAAAGCGAGGAATGAATAGTATTGTTTAAAAATTTAGTTAAAAAAAAATGTTTAGGTGTTATCGGCCGGGGCGACTTGGACCGAACACCCTGTATAAATACTTCCATTGACAGAGTTAAAAACGGAGGAAAAAATCGATTTTTTCCTGCGATTTGTTTTATCACCTTCAAGAATCTCTTTAGGTAGAAGCAAAATTAAACTAATCATCAATTACAGTATATGGTGTAAAGCATTGTTTGGGTTAAAGACTGATAACAAAATAAAAACAAAATAATTTAACGAAAACAGTGTGTCGAAATTTCAAATTGGATTGCAAAGATACGCGGGTCACAGTTGCCTAAAGAGCAACCAATGACACTGCTAAATTTGATACATTTACCTCGGTTGCAACATAATTTGAAATTTTGGCCTATTGTTTTCTTTTAAACATCATATAAAACAAAACAAACAAAATATTGATTCATAAAACATTTACGTTTTCTTTTCTAGCTCATGACTAATTTAAGAAAATAAGCATGATGAAAGATTGCCTACACCATCTCATAAATCCGTTCTTGCTTGACGTGTCTTTCATCTACTGAATTTAACTTTTTCAAAAGTCTAGTTCATTTTGGTTTTAAGAAAATAAATATTTAAAAGAACGAAAGAAGTTTTCGCTAAATGAGCTTGTTTATTTATCATTAATAAAAAAAATATTAAATTTCTATTTCTAAAACAAGGCTTTTCATCATCAAATACTTAACTGAATTTTAACTATTTGGTAAAATGTTTGAATTGTGTTTTGTAAAAAATACAAATTTTTCTTTTGTACTACGAAGCTATAAATCATGCAATAAAAAAATTGTTATCAATTAAAGTGAATTAATTTAAATAATATACAATTAATTATAGTCCGCAATATGTCATTTTAATTCCAACCCTTGTAACATTAAACAAATTTAATGTGACTTTTATTATAGACAAAATTTATTAGTATTTTGCATGATTAAAAAAACGCATTTTGCCTATTACATTATAAGCCCAACACACACTGATTAATCGCACCTGACGTATATGCAAATTGGAAAAATTAAAACTGCACATACACGAGATTTTATTAAGCGGCAGTCGAGAAACGTTGCCGCTAATTGCATGTAAAAGCCACATAATGCGAGAGAAAGAAATGGAAAATACGCCGATGGGAATGAACGATAAAATTCGAATAATTAGGAACGGAAATTTCAGCTCGTAGTTTTTTGTAACAATGATGGCGAAATTAAAAATAATCAAAGCGAGTGTGTTGTATGTTTTTATTTAGTTCCAACAAAATTAATTCCATTATTGGAGTGCATTTAAAAACTTTTAACAAATCATTCGCAATTATTCGGACGAAGCTAAAACACGACAATCATGTAAATTTTAATTACAGCAGACATTTTCGAAATTAACTTGAAAATAATAACAAATTATGCAATAAACGACCTTTTTGACGCGGTGCAGAAACTAGACCATACGATTACAGTGGGTATACATTGTTAAACAACTAAGGGACATTTAAAGACCTGTGTAAAAGACGTATGCATGCAAAAACGCAATTAACAATTACCGGGCTTATCGCAAATCTGTTGTGTTTATTATTAATGCAAGGCAATTAGATCGCACGAAACGACCGGATCAATGTTCCTAATTAAATAATCAATTGCTCAACTCAAGAACTACTATAATGGTTTTCTCCACACGCTCGCACAGAGGGAAACATTCCTATAACCCAAATGTTGCTCGTCAGGGTTTTAGCCGAAATGGACTCGATAAAATCAGTGCTGCCAATCGACGCTAAGTGGCCCAACATCCCACCTGGAGGCGCTACAGCTTAATTTTCCTTAATTCATCAATTAAAATACTATTCTTGTTAAACAATAGCTTGTTAAAGACGTGACAGGAGGCCGCACAGCGGTTCCCAACTCATTTAAAGCACCACAAGTTGCTCCTCAAACCGTTTCTGCTTTTGTACAGAGTGCTGCATTTTGGATGTCCGAATAGGGAATTTCTGAAACTAAGAGGTTTAGCCAAAAACGAGTAATACATTTTGAAACTAATTTTTTGAGAAAATAATATTGGTTAAAACCGCATCACGCTCTCTCTTTTGTTTTCGACTTTTTTTTTTTTTTTTTTTGTTATTATAGAAGATACGGATTTGAAATAAAGACAAATAAAGGCACCTTTTTACGAGAAATTTAATAATGTACTTAACAATTTTTTTTCAGTTATTGGTTTAGCCGTAATAAGATAAACTTGTATTTTTTTAAATGAAAATCATAGGCGGCTATGGCAATTTTGAAAAGCTTATTTTTTTCTGATCTAAAAAATATATATTTGTAACAGAATATATTTTTATAATTATACTTAAAAAATTAAATACATATTTTGTTTGATAATAGTTGGCCATGAAAAAATTATTTCACTCCAAATGTGTAAATAATAATCAATAAGAGTTTTGTGAACTGTGAAATAGATGAAAAAATAGATAAAATTATAAAAAATTAAAAAATACGATACGTTAGAAGTGATGAACAAATATGCGAGTGCCCCAGAACAAAATTATTGCATATTTTTAAAAAAATCAAAAATTGGAAAAACAAATGTGTCAACAGTCAACACAATTAAAAAAAAAACATTTTTTGATGATCTAGTGGAGGTAGGATAACGTTCCACATTAAAGAACAATTAAAGCGGCTTTTTTTGCAACACTCTATGTATCACTAGAAGTTACAATGGTGATGTTAGCTTGTTTAAAAACAAAGAAATGTTATTAGTCGCCAATAAGTTGATTTACGATTTATTTTGCATTTTTTTCATTACTTAGTACTTTGAAAACTCTTTCATTAGTGACACTGGTTGAATATAATATAGTTTAAATCCTTTTAGCTGAAGATGCAACATTTTTTCATGGCCAACTGCGAACAAAAATCAAAGATAATTTTTTGCTAAAAATGTATTATAATAATTTGTTACAAATATATATTTTTTAGATAAGAAAAAAACAAGCTTTTTTTTTTTAAAAATGAGATAGCCATCTATAATTCCCATATAAAAAAATAAAAGTTTATTTTATTACGGCTAAACAAACAACTGAAAAAAAATGTTAACTACATTATTAAATTCTACGTAAAAAAGTGCCTCTATAATGTCTTTATTTCAAATCTGTGTCTTCTATAATAACGAAGATATGAATTTATTTAGAATTCGCTAAAATGTCAATTTTTGTCTATAAGTCGAAAACAAAGGACGATAGCGGGATGCGGTTTTAACCAATATTATTTTTTTCAAAAAATGAGTTTCAAAATGTATTTCTCGTTCTTGGCTAAACCTCTTAGTTTCGGAAATTCCCTATTAGGACATCCAAAATCCTGTACAAAATTTACTTATATACACTCCGTACGTAAAGTCCATTTTTTTTTAAACAATTGTCAATGTCAAAATTCCCTTAAGGACCAGACTGTACTACCTCGAAAACCTTTTTCGGAACAGCTAGACCCTAAACCCTAAACCCTTTTTCGGAACAGCTGTATATTAAAATCTTTCTAGATTAGGCTTGAGGTTATGTTAGTAATCTTCAAATGTTAGAAAAGTTTCAAGTGGAAGAAAATTCTTTACCAAAAGACAAGAAATAAAGACGGTAAGGACACGGAAAAATGCAACTTCTAACCGGGAAAAATTTATTTAATGGGTAATTTAAATTTTTACTCATTTTCAGAATCTGATTCAAAATTTTCAGACCACCAATCGTCTTCCGAATCTGATTCTGGAGAAAACTGAATCATTATTGGAGGAATATAATAAAATACTGGATTAGTCATGCAATTTATTGGATGCCGTTCTTATTAGGAGTTTTTACACAACCAAAATTGTCAAATTCATGAAGAATTTTAACATGTTTGGTTTTTTGTCTGCATATATTCACAAAATCTACAAAATCTAATCATCTATTTTTCTTGTTATGTTAGAGTCTAGATCCTTGCTTTCGGAAACTCATTTTTGTAAACGACTCTTCTTGAGATAAAACACAAATTTACAATAATTTATTCGAACAATTATTATAAATCAATTCACTCGTACGAGAGCTAGGCTAATACTGACTCGTTATCGTATTAATTTCTTCAAAAACGGCAAGATTCACAAAGAAACCCTTTCGTAATAGTTGTTTCCGTCATTCGCAACGTCACAGAAATAATTCTAATACCAACCAATTCCATCTTCAACATTTTCTGTGCTCTTTAACTTGTACTTTCAATTTTAAATTTACATTTTACCGTGCCAACGTAAGAATATCAAATAATTAGTGGCTGATACCAATATGACAACACTTTGACAATTGTTTAAAAAAAATGGATTTTATAAAGCAACAAATTTTTCAAATAACCAAATTTAATTTAATTCCATCAGAAAGATCACGAAATTGTACCTGGCGATTGACAATCTCTGGTCTAGTTCAAAAATTAATCACTTTTTGAAAGATAATTAATTTGTAAACCTGACTAATTAGTAGCTGCGTTGAGGTTTTACATAACATAGTTAATTACATTGCGCCGAGAGAAAAAGTAATTTACTGGAAGTAGTTTCAGACGGCAGAAATGAATAATCGTTTTAACTTCAAACAACAAGAAGTTGATTATAATAAACTTAAAAGTCCAAGCTGAATTCGTGGAATTAAATAGAGACATTTCAGAGTCGATTATGGTGATTATACGCGTTTCAGAGATGTGAATATCTTGTTTTAATTCTTGCTTATCTTCGATCTAGCAAATTAAATAAAGTATATAAGTCGAACCCAAGCACTCAGAAATCGTCTGACAGCCTACTACTTTTATCTTCTTTCAGATCTTGTCCGAGTCGACACTTTAGACTCGTTTTATTTTCCAAATTTATTCTAGCCTCTATCAATGAAATTGGGCACTTTTTAGTCGCGTTTCTTTCCATCTTATTTATAAATCTAATTTCAGCATTTAATATAGTAATAATATACTTCGGTGTTTTGGTTTATTTTCGTGTGGGTGAAGGTAGGAATTATTCTGTGCTGTCAGAGTTCGCGTGTTCATAATCATGTCACCCGTGATATGCTGGGTTTAATGGAACACCACTTAGATTACTTAACTTGATGTTTTTATTTCGATTTAACTAGAAATGCCGCTAATGCAGTGATGACTTGTACCGCCTTCCATGCTCAGTACCCGTTTTACTGCATATAAAACGCTAATTGAGTTAGATATTACAGACTGTCGATGGTAATTACCCTTTTACCGCTTGTGATTCTGGGTAAAAACGTGGACTAGCGATATACATGCAAACCGGACATTTTACTGGAAGCCTTTTCGTGTCTAGATGCTTTGTTAACATAGTTTGCAGAATTGTGGTTAATTTCGTATTACATTCAAATTTATTTCGTTTACTAGCTAAAAGAACTTGTCAAAATTATAACTGGATACAATTCGTTAACAGCACGACAGGATAATTTTTCGTTCAGATTGTTAAATAGAAAACTTCCTTTGCGTTTATATTGCTAGACTTTACAAACATTAGTTTTTGATTAAATAATGTTGATTTAAATGTAATCCTGAATGCGAATTAATTTTACAGAACTTTATTGCATTTGTAGTGTTACAAATGCAATGACAAAATTATAAAACCATCATGTATGTTTAACAATAATTCACAAATAAATTGTACTGCAAATTATTTCTTTATTACAGTTTTGAATGAACCTACTTTATCATCACTATTTCATGACTAGTGATATTAAAGTAGGTAGACTTATGGCCGTGTTAACTGCCGATAAATTAATTTTTATACAGGGTGAATATAAACTATGGAACCAAGCGGTTTTATTTTTAATCATTTGCCCCCAGAAAATAATAATTAATATAAATTAAAGTAATATAAAAAATGTGATCGTATTTTCAGAACGAAATTTTGTTGTTTTTGAGTTATGCGATTTTTTTTTGTCAAAATTGCAATATATGTGAAAAATTTTAATATAAAGCAGATAGTGGTAATCCTTAGAGTATAGCTTTTATGAAAAAAATGATTTTATACTGGGTTGCCATTTAAAAAAATATTTTTTTTGTAGAACTCAAAAACAAAAGAAAAGTTTGAAAAATTTTATTCTTGTTAAATCATCGCATTTTTATAGTACTTTATCACTCATCAATTAGTTTTTTCAGAAAATAAATAGTTTAAGCAAAAAACGTTTGGTTCCATATTTTTTATTCACCTGGTATGTAGGTATGTAGGCGTCGAAACCGTGAGGACATCAGAGCCTACGCACCTATACAGGGTGCGCCAGAACTCGCGCACCATAAAAAAATTAAGTAAGATAAGTACCAGGAACATGAAAAAAATGTTTAAAAAATTCTATCTGTCAAAAAAAATTGACATTTATTTTTTGACATTTGACATTTTTGTATGTCTATTTAATGATACTGATGATCTTGTATATGTTTTTTTTTTACAATTATTTGGTAAATGTACCAAAATTTTGCCAATAAAAGCGACAAATAACATTGAAAAGAGTTACAATTTAGGATACAGCTTCCTTGATTCCTCTTCTAATAGACTGTAGCAAAAAAAATTGAAAACTATTTTCCAACAGAAGTAAATAGAGCCAAAGTGCAAAATTTAAACTCTCATAACTTCGAAATTTTTATAAATAGAATTATTTTTTTCTGAGGCGCGAGTTCTAGCGCTCCCTGTTTATGGGCCTTTTTTAATGTCGATGATGGGCCTTATTTGGGGCTAGGAGGCTCCAAAAAAGGCTCTTTATAATATTTTCTGTTCATGGTAAAAACATGTAGAAAAATTAACAAAGCAGGCATTTTTGTGGTACACATCATTGTTAAACGAAAGTTCAAATTACAGTTTTAATAATAAATCCAAACTTTTGCATATTTAAAAAATTATATAAACAATCGTAAAAATTAAGTGGGTCTATAATTACCTTAATTATTTTAACGTTTTAATAATGTCACACTCGCAATTGTCAAACAGATTTTGATAAAATATATTTTTGTTTTACGAATCTTAAAATTAAAAGTCTAAACTTTGATATTGTGTCTCTACAGAAAATGTCAAAATCTGGCGCCTATAAATTCTTCATGTAAGATTGTTGTACATTGTAAATTACCCCAGCACAAACACATGATTCGTCTTATGTTTTCATTTATAAATAAAAAACAATATAAACAAAATTATTTATTTTAAGATTTTTTGTGAAAGTTTTTTTAAGTTTAAAAAACGAGCGCAGCTAGTGTCATATGTAATATATACGTGGAAGTTGCATGAGATATTGAAAATCTTTATTTCCACGTTAAGAGACTGACTTCTTATTTTCCTGGCAGCAACACAATAAAAAAAAGAAAATTAAAAAGGTTGAAGTTGTAGAAATTAATTCATTTCAAAATAAAACATTAAAACTCTGAATACCTACCACCTACCTACTACTAATTAAGAAGCTGTGGGTAATTTTTTACAACTCTCACAGTTGAAAGCCAGAAGCTTCATCTTTATGGTGTTTAAAAGAGAAGGCGTGTCCATCAGAAGACGACTCATGAATAACTACTTCAACTTAATTACCAATTTAAAACAGTTGAAAGTAATTAAACAGCCGACAGTTCAATACAACTACACAAATGAATTAATTAAATAAATTGATAATTTTCAGTATACAGCAATTACGAAAACACTCTTTCAATTAAGTTTGCCATTACTATATGATGTGATTGCATAATTAAGTCCTTGATAGGTATAATTGTGATTATTCCATCTCCTAAAAATTTACTTCAATTCCTGAAACTATTACCTACCTATATTAACTAAATCAGGGCTGTACCCAAGAGGGAAAATTAGGGGGTTCAAACCCCCCTCCCCC